>NW_028289151.1:0-215886 GCF_059628265.1 Tinamus guttatus | reverse complement strand
GCAGACCTTAATTGTCTTAGATTTGTCTTAGCTCACCTTTAACTACACACTGAAAAATCATGCACTGAGGTGTGTCCTGCCCCTAGGGCTGGAGGATTATGAAGATTAATTAGTATAATTAGTAGGAGGCATTGATGAGCAGGATGAGTAAGTAGCTAGGCGGTCAAAATGTACTGTGGACACTAAGGGTTGAACGCAAGGACGGGCACGTGGAAATGCCAGGGCTGGAAGACAACATGGGGAACGGAGGAGCCGTGTAGCCACACATCACGCTGAGATGAAGCCTTAGAAACGTCCATTTTGCTGCTGCCGTGCTTGGATTTTCCATCGGCTTTCCCTGGCCACCTCCGGAGAAGAGCAAGCCCCAAACGCACATCTGAGGCACCAGAGACAAAATGAGGTTGAATTTTGTGTGTGTTTCAAAGGGCACTGCTGTTTTCTTGCTTTTTGAGCATGGAGTGAGAAGCCTCCTGCTGCAGGGCAGCTCTTTCCATGTGTTCTTACCAGCAGTCTCTGTTTTAGGGTCTGGGTTTTAGGATTTACAGACTTTGTCTTTGTGCGGGAGCAGAGGAGCCTCCTCCTCGCTCTGGCGGAGCGCAGTGCTTCGTGCACGGTGTTTTTGTAAGGGCCTTGCTCATGTTTTTACTTTAAGTGTCGGGCTAACTGAAACCGTGTAACTGCCCACGGTGTAAAACGGTCGCTGTCAAACGGAAGGCGCCTTTTTTGTGTTTTGTGTGTGTGTGTTTTTCCTTGCGGCCGCGGGAGGGAGCGCTGCGCGTTTCCCGCGGCGTGTCCCTCACGGGCCGCCGTGGCGCGGGCCGCGCTCCCGCGCTCTCCCTGAGGCGGCGCGTTGCTGGGCAACGCAGCGGCGCGCGCGGCACCGCCCCTTCCGGCCTCGCCCGCGCCCCGGAGCTGAGGCAGCTTCCGGTCGCCGCGGAGCTCGCCCGGTTGCCGCGCTCGGCTCGGCCCGGCCGAGCCCGGTCCGGCCCGGCCATGCCCCGCTCCGCGCCCCGCCACATCTCGGTGTTCCCGTCGCCGCAGGAGCTGGGCTCCGCCCTGGCGCAGCTCGTGGCGCAGCGCGCGGCGGCCGTCGCCCCCGGCGCCCGCTTCTCGCTGGGGCTCTCGGGCGGGAGCCTCGTGCGGATCCTCTCGCAGGAGCTGCCGGCCGCCGCCGCCGGCCCCGCCGCGCGCGCCCGCTGGCTCCTGGCCTTCTGCGACGAGCGCCTCGTGCCGCCCGAGCACCCCGAGAGCACGTTCGGCGCCTACAAGGTGAGCGGGGCCGGGGGCCGCCCCCGATCGCCCCCGCCCCGGGCCGCCCCTCACGGCGCCTCGCTCCTTCCCTCAGGCGCAGCTGCTGCCGCGGCTGCCCGTGCCCGAGCGGCAGGTCCTCTCCGTCACCCCCGGCCTCCCCGCGTCTGCTGCTGCTGCCGACTACGCCGCGAAGCTCCGAGAGGTACCGGGGGGCAGGAGGGGGCGCTTCCCGGGCCTTCCTGTGGGGCTCGGTAGCCTCTGGCCTTTGCCACAGGGAAAGGGCAGTAGCACGAGGCCTCCAGGGCTGCTCTTCGGCACCACGCGCCTACACGCTCAAAAGAGGCCCCTAGGCGCTTAATGTCCTGACTGGGAATTCAGAGCAGCAGTGTCCTGTGCTCCTGGGATCCACTTCTGAGTCTCGTGCCTTGTAATGTGCCACATATGTGTGTGATGAGGGCTTTTAGTCTTCTGTTATTTATTATTATTTTTTTCTTTTTACAGGCTTTTCAGGGTGAGAACCTCCCTGTCTTCGACTTGCTGATTTTAGGAGTGGGGCCAGATGGTCACACTTGCTCCCTCTTTCCAGGTCACCCACTTTTGCAGGTGAGAACCAGCGGACATTCAGCTTAACAAAATACAAGTTGTGCCCATGAGACCCCTCTGGGGTTATTTTTCTTCCTTTTAATTCTCACTTTAATTGTTTTTAGCTGATGAGTGAAACGTAGGGTCAGTGGCCCCTCCTGCCCCGTTTTTTTGTATGAATGTGGTTGTGCTCGGGATTCCGAGTGAATATATGAATGCTGTCACTGCTCTTTTGAGGAGTAGCTCCCAAATTGCCTTTATAAGACTAGTAGTCTGATCTCGGAACTCCTTGGAGTAAACAAAGGGGATCTAATTTTAGGCAGAGATGGCAAAAATTTAAGCAATCTGCTGCTAGATAGTCCTCAATAACAATCTTCTGTCTTATTTACTGCGTTGTTAGAGTCAGGCAGCTTGCTGCTTTGTTTGAAAGGTACCATATCTGCCTTCTCTTGCTTTGATTATTTTTTTCCACCTTTATTTTTGCCCTGATAGGAGAAAGAGAAAATTGTTGCTGCTATTACTGATTCTCCAAAGCCGCCGCCAGAACGGATAACGTTAACTCTGCCTGTGCTTAACGCAGCGCGGACTGTTGTGTTCGTTGCTACAGGGGAGGGTAAAGCTGCTATTTTAAAGGTACGTATTGTTGGGAAAAAAAAAAATTTCAATGAAGATCCAGATTGTCAGCAGATATTTTTGAGGAAGACCCGCTTACTGGCTTTTTTTGGAGAAGCAGGCTAAATAGTTAAACTTGTCATTTACAGGGATAGGGGTAAGAACATGGTAGCGTTTTAGCCAAACTCTGAAGTTTTTTTGCAATGTGGTGAATGGTTTAAGGCTCACGTTGTTGGTTTGCGGTGCTCTTTCACTGCGCAGTCTGCTGAAACACTGTTCTGTTTCTTTGCACAGCGCATTTTGGAAGGTGATGAGGAAAAGGCCCTTCCTGCTGCTCTTGTTCAACCTCACACTGGGCAGCTGCACTGGTTCCTGGATGAGTCTGCAGCCAAGGAACTGACTGTTCCCTTTGAGAAACATTCAATCTTATAGAACCAAATGTTTGACCCGATTTCATGGCAGGAATCGGGCGGTGCTAAATGCAGTAACAAAACACAGCGCAGAACCAGCTGGTTCGGTGCAGATCACGGTTCTGTGCAATCACATTCCAGATCAAGGACTCCCCGTTTGGTTGTATACTTGGGGGTGGCACAAAAATAACTTTGATCTCTTGCTTCTTTCTTTTTAACCTTTATTTCTTTTCTTTGAACAAGTGGTACTTTGTGGAGCACTGTGTAATAATCCTGCTGGCTTGGTATTGGGCACAAGCACCTGGTTTCTAGTTGCAAATGGAAATGCTTGGAATTGCCCAAGGTGACAGTATAACGCAGTCTGTTTTGTGAATGGTCGCTGTGATGTCAAGTGAATGTACAATATTAAAGATCCAAATTTCAGTTATTCTGCTCGCGTTTACTTTTTCACTTGGTCACAGTGTTGTGTGAAGAGCAACCAAGACTTGAGGAATCAGGTGTGGGATTTTGGATATCCTGGACTCTTGTCATCTCGAGTGGCAAAGTGGCAAAACCTGGAATATCCCCGAACACTCCGATCTTAGGGTGATCTTTGGTTTTCCTTGCTGGTTTTGTTGGACTGTTCTGAGATTATTTGTCTTCCCTATAATCCGGACTTTAACTGGCCTTTGTGTATGTGTAAAATTTAGGATCAGTGGCTCTTCCTGTCCTGTTTTTTAATGTACGTAGAGGGTCTGTTCTATAGTTTCTGTTAGAGATCTGTAGTTATACAGTTCACAAATTTAGGCTATGGAGTGATTATCACTGAAAAAAAATCATATATATATATATATCTTTATGTGTATATATATATATATATATATATAGGGAGAACCAGATCCAATTTGGGGATACCTCCTGGTTGATGCCTAATTCATACATTGCTTGTAGCTCTAAGTACTAGATTGTATAACAGTGAAAAATGATGTTGGTTGCAAATTTACTCATCTACTTCAAGGGAAAAATGGGTTCTGAATTTAAATTGTTGTGGAAACTGATGCTAGGACCATTTTATATGAAACTATAGTTGGAGAGGACAGAGGAGCTATAAGCATGAGCTCCACCTATAAACTTTTAAAATAAAGAGCATTTTGGCGGTGCCCGTTCCAAGGTTTTTCTGCCTTTTCCGTCTCCTGCAAAACTGTCTTTTAATAGGATGGTGTGCAAAGATAGAGAACACGGTGTGAAAGGAACTTTCTGGTTTGCAGCATATGGGCAATGAGGGAATGATTCCGAGGGAGATGAGGAAAAATGAATTACTTGGTATTTGTAAAGGCAAAGAAAGGCATCAGCAAAGAAACGCTGCTCCTTGGAAAATACCAGGCGCATTCACATTGGTTGTTCCTTCATCTCCTGCTAACGAAAGGAGAGGAAAATCCTCCCTGCTGCCAGGTTTGTAACTTCTGCCTCTTTGGATGCAGCTGCTTTTTTGGTTTTCTTGAAGAAGTTACACAGGGATTTCCATGTTTCTGTGTTCAAGCTTCTTTCCAGATGTTCGTACATTAATGTTGCCAGAAAACTAATGCTGAAATAGTCGATTCTTGCCAATTCTCTTTCCCTCCCCCACTTGCTCCCTGTAACCTCTAAAGCTCCTGCCCAAAATGAGTAAAAAAAGTCTCATTTTACAAGCATGATGTCATGGGAGGGCTGCATATTTACTGCTTCCTTTTAAAGCACTGAACAGAGGAGCTTTTATGCTAAGGATGAATCATTAGTGTGGTCTGCACGTCGGCTACAAGTGGTTCCTCTAAGCACACCGATTTTAGTAGTCTTTTAAAAATTTATTAATAAAATTCTATTAATTCTATTAAACACAGGGAGGAGGAGGAGTATTTTAATTGCCTCTCTACCCGTTTGCACCACGGTGCTGCCACAGTAGAACTTGGACGGGCCAAGTAATAGTGAATCTCGGAAATAATCTCAGATTTAAAAGCAGAAATCCAAGATGTGACAAAGCAGCCTGAAGTAAAAGTGGGATATTTTGCTTATGTGCAATGCTGTTTTACATCTTTTTTACTTATTTCAGCCCTGAAAGTGGCCTTAGCTTGTAACAAACCCTCTCTTTACAATGATGCTTCCTTCTGTGCCCTGCAGCCACCTTGCTCCCTGCTCGGACCTCTCCGAAATAAGAACTGGAGTAGCCGGAGCTCGTCGGAAAATGAATTTTCCCACCTGCCAAGTCACTACAGGAGAAAATCTGGTCAAGGAAAGGCTCATCCGCCAGCGCTCCGCACAGTGAAGAACTCCCCTGTGTCTGGGGGGACGCGGCTAAGGGGGGAAACGGGCCCTGGGGTCCCCCTGCCCTCCCGAGGACGCGGCCAAGGGGTAAACGGGCCCCGGGGGGTCCCCCTGCCCTCCCGAGGACGCAGCTAAGGGGACAGAAGGGCCTTGGGGTCCCAGCGCCCTGCTGAGGATGTGTTCAAGGGGACAGAAGGGCCCCGCGGGTCCTGCTGCCCTCCCGAGGACGCGGCCAAGGTGAGAGAAGGGCCCCAGGGACCCGGGACCCTCCTGAGGACGCGGCCAAGGGGGCAGAAGGGCCCTGGGGTCCCGCTGCCCTCCCGAGTATGTGACCATGGGGACAGAAGGGCCCTGGGGTCCTGCTGCCCTCCTGAGGATGCGGCCAAGGGGGGAGACGGGCCCCGGGGGGTCCCGGTGCCTTCCCGAGGATGCTGCCGAGGGGGGAAATGGGCCCTGGGGGGTCCCGGTGCCCTCCTGAGGATGTGACTAAGGGGGCAGAAGGGTCCTGGGGGTCCCGGTGCCCTCCCAAGGATGCGGCCAAGGGGACAGACGGGCCCCGGGGGGGCCCTGCTGCCCTCCCGAGGACGCAGCTAAGGGGACAGACGGGCCCCGGGGGGTCCCCCTGCCCTCCCTAGGACGCGGCCAAGGGGACAGAAGGGCCCTGGGGTCCCGCTGCCCTTCCGAGGATCTGACTAAGGGGGCAGAAGGACCCCAGGGTCGCGGTGCCCTCCCGAGGACGTGGCCAAGGTGAGAGAAGGGCCCCGGGGACCCGGGACCCTCCTGAGGACGCGTCCAAGGGGCCAGAAAGGCCCTGGGGTCCCGCTGCCCTCCCGAGGACGCGGCCAAGGGGGACACAAGGGCCCCGGGCCCCGCCGCGGCGGCCGCGGCGCAGGAAGGGGCGGCCCGGGGCGGGCCCGGGGCGGGCGGCGCGGGCCATGGCGGCGGCGGGGCGGCTGCTGCCGCTGCTGTTGCTGTTGTTGGCGGCGCGGGGGGCCCGCGGCTACTTCCCCGAGGAGCGCTGGAGCCCCGAGTCGCCGCTGCGGGCGCCGCGCGTGGCCCTGGCGCTGCTGGCCCGCAACGCGGAGCACGCGCTGCCCGCCGTGCTGGGCGCCATCGAGCGCCTGCGGCACCCCAAGGAGCGCACGGCGCTCTGGTGGGCACCGGCGGGTCGGGTCGGTTCCGTTCGGTTCGGTTCGGGGGCGGCTGGAGGGCGACCGTGCTCCGGCGGGCGGGCGAGCTGGGCCGGGCCGCTTCGGGGGCGGCGGGCGAGCTGGGCCGCTTCGGGGGCTGGAAGAGGGACCGTGGTCCCGCGGGCGGGACGGGTCGGGCCGGTTCGGGAACGGCGGGCGAGGTGGGCCAGGCCGGGCCGGGCTGGGCCGATTCGGGGGCGGTTGCGGCTGGAGGGGGACTGTGGTCCGGCGGGCGGGCGGGCCGGACCGGGCCGGTTCGGTTCGGGGACGGGGGGAGAGCCGGACCGGGCCGGTTCGGGGGCGGGGGGCGGGCCGGGCCCCGCTGGAGGGAGACCGTGGTCCCGCGGGCGGGCCGGGCCGGGCCGGTTCGGGAGCGGCGGCGGCTGGAGGAAGACTGTGGTCCGGGGGGCGAACTGGGTCGGGCCGGGGGGCGGGTTATGGAGGGGGCCGGTTCGGGAGCGGTGGCGGCTGGAGGGGGACGGGGCCCTGCGAGGGGCGGTTCGGAGGCCGTGGGTCGGGCCGGGGGTGGCTGGAGCGGCTCCGGTCCGGTCCGGTCCGGTTCGGTGTTGGCTGAGCGCGCTCGTCGCAGGGTGGCCACGGACCACAACGCGGACAACACGACGGCCGTGCTGCGCGAGTGGCTCGTGCGCGTGCAGGGCCTCTACCACCGCGTGGAGTGGAGGCCGCTGGAGGAGCCCCGGTGAGCGCCGGGCAGGCGGGAGGCAGAACCGGGCCGGACTGGGCCGGGGACGAGGCCTCACGGCGCCGCTTCCCCGCAGGGCCTACCCGGACGAGGAGGGCCCCAAGCACTGGTCCAACTCGCGCTACGAGTACGTGATGAAGCTGCGGCAGGCGGCCCTGGAGGCCGCCCGCGACATGTGGGCCGACTACGTCCTGGTGAGACCCTCCTCGCGCGGGGTTTTTTTTTTTGGGCCGGTTTCTACCCGTTGGGCTCACGCGTTTGGCTCCCGGCAAGCGAAGGGCCGGTCGGCGCGACCCGTTTGGGTGCCGGCCAGCACGCCGTGACCCGGCAAGCGGTTCTTATCGCCGTGGTGCCCCGGCGACTTGGCGCCGCTCGCTTGGGTCGCGGGGTGCTGGGCGGAAAAATACCCGTTCCTGTGGGAATGTGAGCTGGGATGGGGAAAAATAAGGGGAAAATACCCGCTTGTGTGGTAATGGGGACTGGGATGGGGAAAAATAAGGGAAAAAATACCCGCTTGTGTGGTAATGTGAGCTGGGATGGGGAAAAATAAGGGGAAAAATACCCGCTCGTGTGGTAATGGGGACTGGGTAAAAACGAGGGGAAAAGACCTGTTCTTGTGGTAATGTGAGCTGGGATGGGGAAAAATAAGGGGAAAAATACCCGCTTGTGTGGTAATGGGGACTGGGATGGGGAAAAATAAGGGGAAAATACCCGCTTGTGTGGTAATGTGAGCTGGGATGGGGAAAAATAAGGGGAAAATACCCGCTCGTGTGGTAATGTGAGCTGGGATGGGGAAAAACAAGGGGAAAATACCCGCTCGTGTGGTAATGTGAGCTGGGATGGGGAAAAACAAGGGAAAAAATAACTGCTCATGGGGTAATGCGAGCTGGGATGGGTAAAAACAAGGGAAAAATACCCGTTCTTGTGGTAATGTGGACTGGCATGGGTAAAAATGAGGGAAAAATACCCGTTCTTGTGGTAATGTGAACTGGGATGGGTAAAAACAAGGGAAAATATACCGGCTTGTGTGGTAACGCCGCGGGCGCTGAGTTCCTCCTCTTGCTGCAGTTTGTGGACGCCGATAACATCCTGACGAATCCCGACACCCTGGCCCTGCTGATGGCGGAGAACAAGACCGTGGTGGCACCCATGCTGGATTCCCGGGCCGCCTATTCCAATTTCTGGTGCGGAATGACTTCCCAGGTAAGGGACAACCTGTGTTTTCTGTCTCCTGTGACTCCTTTGTTCCCTTCCTACTGCTCGGAGGTATTAGTAGCAACGGTGCTCGTTTTTGGGGAGTTTTGCATCCAACTCTGCCTGGTTTCTGCGCCCTCTAGAGCTTCCCTCTCTTTTTTCCCCCCCCGAAGATTGAGGGGAAAAATCAGGGATTTTCTCCACCTTGGCTTGGGCAGCTCTGCAAATACTGACTTAAGCAAAACACGACAAGCAACCCTGAGGGTTTGTGTGTGGATTATTCCCTCTCCCAGGGTTATTATAAGCGCACTCCTGCCTACATCCCTATCCGGAAGCGGGATCGACGCGGCTGCTTCGCTGTCCCTATGGTGCATTCCACTTTCCTAATCGACTTGCGGAAAGAGGCTTCCCGGGACCTCGCGTTCTACCCTCCGCACCCCGATTACACCTGGGCTTTTGATGACATTATTGTTTTTGCATTTTCCTGTAAACAGGCAGGTGAGATGGTGGGTAACAGCTTCCTACTGCTTCCCTTCAGCTGAGCCTGAAGGGTATTTTTATAATCTTGTAATCTTGATAATTTTTATAATCTTGTACAAATCGGATTGTGGAGGAGTGGGATTTCAGCAGTATTTTTTTTTCCTTTCTTTGCACATGTGTTAATTTTAGAAGTCCAGATGTTTGTTTGTAACAAGGAGGTTTACGGTTTTCTCCCGGTGCCGCTCCGATCCCACAGCACCTTGCGGGATGAGATGGAGAGTTTCATGCATGTCCAGCTGGAGATCATGGGTAAGTGCAACGGAGATCCCTGGAATTCCGCTTGGGATCTGGGATCTTGGATTCCGCTCTGTGTTATATTCAAGCCTTTCTGGGAGTCTTTCAACCCTCTCGGATTTCTGGGTGATTAGAGGGACAGTTAATGCAGTGTTTTTGGAACAACCTTACGAAAATAACCCTAAAGGAGGGTTGGTTTTGGTTCTTTTTTTCTGTGCCCCATGAAAGCAGAGACTGTATCTCCTGCTTTGCTTTCTCCCCTCCCATTTGGAAGGCTCACAGTCTCCCTGGATCGCAGTTGGATCGGTCGGCTTCTATTTTAGCTTTCCCTCTCTGCTCTCGGGAAGACGTCTGGGCAGCTCCTTGCCCTGGCACACGCCAGCAGCTCTGACTCTCATGTTTACAGCACGTCGAGGGGAATATTTTGGAGTCTGCTGTCCTCTCTCTGCTCCCTTGGGCATCCTGCTGCCCGAGGCTCACAGTGGAGCTTTGGTTTTGGCTTCACAAAAGTCCTTTTCACGAAAGGAGAGTCTCTGCTCCTATGAAAAACGAAGGGAACGTCGCAGGAAAGAACATTTTTGCAAGTGTAAATATTTCAGGAGAGGCAGCCCAGGTCTCGAGCCAGCATTGTGCTGAAACAGCCTTGTAAATCCGAGACTTTGATGCCAGGGATTTATTTCCAGATTCTTTTTTTTTTCTGGCCATTTGCAGGCCGCGTGTGCTCCTTCATGCTTCCCAAGTTTCCTTCTCCTTGTCCACAGAAGCAGAATATTTCTGTAAATTCAGCTCTCGCCAACGGTTTTCTGTTCAAACATTCTCTTATTTGCTCATAGATCTGAGGCTGGAAAGCTCTTGTATGAAGAGGAAAAATCTGAGGTGAATAATGAACAAAATTAAGATTGTCCGTTTTAATTAAAACCAAAAAATTAACAAAAATGGCAAGTTTAATTTTGTTAAATCAGCAGTAAAAGCTAAATACATCTTTCCTTCTGGATGTGTACGGGGGATTGATTATTAGTGGTTGGGTGCTTTGCTGTTCTGGCAACAGAAAAAGAGGTGAAAATCACAGAAAATGTGTTGTCTTCTCTTTCCTCATGCCCACTAGGCTGATAGGAATGTTTGTTTTTATATTGTATTTATATATTTATATTATTTCTGTGTTTTATATTATATTTAAGCAGTTGTCTTTGTGTAATCGCGTTTCCGCGCCCTGCAAAGGACTTGGCGCTGCCGGTGGAGATTCCCTGGATTGTGTCCGCGTGCGCTGACGCTCCCAACAAAACGGGATGCAAACGGTTTTCCTTATGATTTGCCTTTAGTGAAGAACCCTCCAGCGGAGCCGTCGCGGTTCGTGTCCGTCCCGCCCAAGATCCCGGACAAGATGGGCTTCGACGAGGTGAGATCCGTACGATCCCGATGGGATACGACGGGGGATTTGTAGCTGCCTTCACGGATGGCCCCGGGTGGTCCCGATGCTCCCGTCCTCTCGCTGCCGTCGGGATGCGACGGGATCGCCGCTCCGTCGTCCCCGGGACCCTCCGTGCGCGTGGGGCACAGCAGAGACCCTCCGTTTCCAGGTTTTCATGATCAACTTGAAGCGCCGGACGGACCGACGCGAGCGGATGCTGCGGACGCTGCACGAGCAGCAGATCGAGTGCCGGGTCGTCGAAGCAGTGGACGGCAAGTGAGTATCCTAGGGGAGGAAAGCTTCATCCCAGTGTTTTATCCAACATTTATCCAACATCCAGGTGCCAGTAGCGGCCTCCTACTCAATAGGCAGGTTCTAACCCTCCTTCTGCTGCTCCACAGAGCTATGAACAGCAGCGAGGTCGAAGCTCTGGGGATTAAAATGCTGCCAGGTTATAAGGATCCCTACCACGGCCGCCCGCTCACCAAGGGAGAGCTGGGCTGTTTCCTCAGCCACTACAAGATCTGGGAGGAGGTGAGTGAGCAAATGAGAAGCTGCTCCAAAGAGCAGAGCATCCCGTCGGGATTCCTGGCATTGGAGAAAGCACCACAGTCCTCGCTTGGTTAGGGAATGGGTATCTGCAGCTGCCTCTTTTTGGCCAGACCATTGGCGTGAGTATTAGGAAAACTATTTATTGGCTCACGAAATGGGTGTGTGTGGAGCCTGGTTTACAAACCAGGCTCTTCCCTGGCTGCACAAGTTCCTAATCCTGGTGATGGCAAAAGGGATTTTGTGCATTTTGTAGCTGTCTTGAAGAGGCAAAACGTAGGGATGAGACCGACCTGCCAGCTCTGGATGTCACTGCAGAAATAAGAAGAGGTCTCAGGCTGGAAGGAGAGGGCCACAGCGGCCAGTGTTGCCCGTTCTTGAATTGCCTATTGAAAAAGAAAAAATTCTGCTGTTAAATTGCCAGATTGTTGAGAGGGGGCTGGAGAAATCGGTGGTGTTTGAGGACGACTTGCGCTTCGAGATCTTCTTCAAACGGCGCCTGATGAATCTCATGGATGACTTGGAGGAGGAAGGTTTGGACTGGGATCTGATGTAAGTACGTAAAGCTGAAAAGGCAAATTGAGGCCTTCTGAGGCTCCCTCTCGCAGTTAAACATAATGGTTTCTGCAATGATGCATTTACTGACATATATTACTGCCACAAAATGCTTGTGCTCTAAGGGAGAGGTGTGAAACTGTCTAAGAAATGAGAAAAAAAAATGCCTTTTTGGTGCTTGTTACACAGTTTTAAAGGTATTGAAGGAAAAATACCTTTTTTTTTCCCCTTGGAAGGGGAAGAGCCTGGAAGGGGTTTCTAGCAGGAGACTTAATTTTGCACCTTCCCCTCCTCTTGCAGCTACATCGGGAGGAAGCGGATGCAGGTGGAGCATCCCGAGAAGTCCGTGCCCCACGTGCGGAACCTGGTGGTCGCTGATTATTCCTACTGGACTTTGGCCTACGTGATTTCCCTGCAGGGAGCCCAAAAGCTGCTGGCAGCCGAGCCGCTCTCCAAGATGTTGCCCGTGGACGAGTTCCTGCCCGTGATGTTCGACAAACACCCCGTGTGAGTCCCGCTCACCTTCCGAGGGGCGCTCTGCACGCGGGGTCGGATATCTTGGGAATTGCGCCTTGAGGAAGACGTTTGTCGTGGGTGGAGAAACTGGAGAAAACTCCAGAAAACTCCTTTTTTCTCGAGTTGGATCCATTTTCTTTGGAGTCTGTCCTACTCGTAACAATTCAGAAGCACCTTTTGTTTCCCACACTGATAGTGACCTGCAGGGTCACCCAGGCTGCTGGGTCCGCAGATCCCTTCGGTTTCCTTGTGCCTCAACAGGGACTGATTATTTTTGTTTGTTTGTTTAAAAAATTCTCAAATATCTCCTGAAAAAGGAGGATCTGGACCCAAAGGGGTCGCTGTGTTGTGCTGATGTCTTTGGAAGGAGTCTGGATTGAAAGGCCGAGCATGTTATGAGGCTAAATTAAGGCTGGAGGTGGATTGTGAGTGAATGTGCTATTAATTTTTTCTTCTTTTTCCCTTTTTTCTGCCCAGCTCCGACTACATGAAGCACTTTGAAAGCCGGAATTTGCTGGCGTTTTCCGTGGAGCCCCTCTTAGTTTATCCAACCCACTACACGGGCGACGACGGCTACATCAGCGACACGGAGACCTCGGTGGTGTGGAACAACGAGAAGATCAAGACGGACTGGGATCGCGCCAAGTCCCAGAAAATGAAGGAGCAGCAGGAGCTGCGAAACGAGGCCAAGAACTCGGATGTTCTGCAGTCCCCTCTTGACAGCACAGCCCGGGATGAGCTATGACGGGATCGAGTCCGCGGGATGGACATAAGGACCGGCTGGTAGGGAGGAGCGTGGGGAGATGACGACGGGTCTACGGTTCTTGCTGCAACGGGGAGGTAGGGGAATTGCTAGAGCTTCATTATGTGGCCGAGGATGCAGGTGACAAAGCCGGTGAGGGTTTGTGCTCGGAGCCCTGCCGACCTCCGGAGTTTCGGGATGCGAGGAGGAGGATGATGCTGAAAACCAGGCTGGCTCCTTGTGCGAGACCCTCCTGCAGCTGCTGCCAGGTCAGGGCTTTCTTTTCCATGTGGGAACGCGGGACTCGCCAGGGAGATTCTTTGGACTCGCGTTGCTGCACACAAGGATCTGCCTTGGAATTTCACCTTGCGGTCGGGGTTGGCAATGCCTGGCAAAGGTCTGCAGCTTCCAGCTCATGGAATTCCCTGACGATCCCTCCAAAGAGGGAGGCTGAAGCTCCCCTTGGCTCTGAGACCTATTTTTCCTCTTTTTATAAAATAGAAAAGTCTTTGGCCATGACTTCACCAGTCCCATAGCAGGGAAGCTCCCCGTAGTGCCTGGGGAAGGAGCGCGGCACAAGCTGGACTCGGTCGAGCTCGTACTCCATTTTTAAGTATTTTATTACCGAGATTCCCAGAGAAACTCGAGAAACTATTTTTATATATTAAAAAAAAAAACAGGAACTATTTTTAATAGGGACTATTAAACTTAATGGCCGTGACACTGGGCGCACTGCAATACAGAGGCGGGGAGAGGCCCAAGGTGCTGCGACGTGCCCGGCATTTTCCGTGTCAACCCCACCGCTTCCGTCCCAAAAAAGCCTGAAAATCCCCAAATCCGCCATCAAGGGATCGCCTCCAGGTTCCGAAGCGCCCTGTGCTCTAGAGCTGCCATTTCCCCCCCTCCTCCCCTGCGCGAAAGTGTCGGTCAAATAAAAGTCGTTGCCTCTTCCCGGCTCGTTGCCTCTTCCCGGCGCACGCCTGGTTTCTCGGGATGTAGCTCCCAGCGCCTCCTGCTTCCCGGCTGCTTTTGGGTGGGTTTTGGGGCCTGTGGCCGCGTTTCCAGACGCTGCTGGAAGGCAGTGGTGGCTCCAGCGCAGCATCTTAGACTGGGGAGGGCAGGAAGCTGCTGTTTGGGAAGCAGGAGGCCCGGGGCCTCCATGCGCACCGGGGCCCTACAGCCTCCCAGGGCCTCCTTTTGTGCGGTCTCCCCCGGCCCTCGGGCCTCTATCACCCCCTGAGGCCTTCACGCCCCCCCCCAGACCCTCAGTGCCTCCCGCGTCCGCCACCGGCTGCCGCGGGGCCACGGTCCCTTTAAGGCGGCCCAGCCCCCTCGCCCTGCCGCCGCCGCCATGTTGGGAGGGGCGCCCCGCAGCAGCGCAAGTGTGGGCAGGCGCCATCTTGGGTGTGGCGCCGGCGCGGGGGCCCTTGCCGCCAGTGAAGCCGCCGCGGCGCCATCTTGAGAGTGGGCAGCGAGTGCGGAGGGGGCCCCCTTTCCCCGCCCCCTGCCACCCCAGGGTGACAGCACGAGGGTGTCCCCACGGGGACCAGCTCCCCAAAAACCACAGAGCTGCGTTTCCTCCCGGGACACTTTATTCATCCAGCACCACCCAGCACCCAATTCTGGGAGGGGGGGGACACCCAAGGGGGCCTCCCCCCATGTCCCTGTGGCCCCTGGTGACCTCTGTCTTGGAATGGTGACGGAGGACGGGGGGGGGGGAACAGGCCCCTCCTGGGATGTCGCAGCTGAGACCGGACACAACTCAGTTCAGGAATGAAAGGCAGGATGAGAGGAAAGAGAGCAGCAGCGGTGCTGGGGGTGGGTGCAAGTTGCAGATAAATCCCTCCCCCAAGGCCTGGCCGGGCGCTGCTGCCCCTTTCCTCCACTGGGCTGAGGTCCAGGAGGAGGAGGAGGAAGAGGGGAAGCAGCAGCTGGCCGGGCTCCAGGGCCAAACAGCTGCTCCTGCGGTTACAAAACCGGCCCTTGACCCGTAACAACCCGCGTAAACAACCACGAGCCGAAACGTGGAGCCGCCGGAGCGAGATGGAGGCGCCGGGAAGTGCCAGCCCGTGCCCAACCCCGGGCCTCGAGCGGAGGAGGCACAAAGTGGCCTTCAGCTCCGGAGGCAGCTCCCAATTCCGCCAGGGTGGTCCCCCTGGATACATCCTGCGGCGCAGGAGCGGGATTCTGAGCCCCACAGCCGCTGTTTGGGTGCTGGAAGGCAAAAATCCCCCCCCCTCCATCCCAGGAAACAGAGCTGGGATCATCCACCTGGGTCCTGGGTGCCGGAAAAACGCGGGCGCCGTCTCATCCTGTCCCCTCGGGAGCGGGCGCCGAGCTCCGGTGCCGTTAAAAGCCGACGTTAAAATAAATAAAAGCAGGGGCAGAGGTGGCCCCGGAGGAGTCTGTGTAACGGGGACAGTGCAGGGGGGATGTCCCTGGTCCTCAGTTCACCAGCAGCGCGTTGTCCGACAGCGGAGCCCTGCGGGAAGAGCCAAGGCTTGGGAAGAGGATCGGGATGAGCCCCGGGTCCCCTTCTTGGGTAATAGGGGGAAGAAAGTAATGGAATGCAGTGGGAGTAGGAGGTTTTGTCCCAAATCCCCAAGGGAAGCTCAAGTTTGGGGCCTATGGGTGAATTTTGGAGCTCCCAAAGGGGTCTTTGAGGGCACAAAACCACTTTGGGGTGCCAAGAGGAAGCCTGGATGTCCCTGGTCCAGGTGGGACCATCCCAGGAGAAGAGGAACCAAGAGCAGAACAGCCTCAAACCCTCCTCTTTCGGCACAGGGGCTGAAGCAACGCGGCACAGGGGGGACAGCAGTGACCAGGGGGACCTCGACGGGTCCCCAAAAAGGCGCCCACCTCTCACAGCAGCAGAAGACGGAGCAGGACGAGGAGCTCTCGCGCCGGTACTTGCCCGACTTGGGGCTGTCCTTGCACTCGGCGATGAAGGCGTGGAGCTGGGACACGGGCGTCTCGCCCTCGCACTGGTGCTGCGGGGACACGGGGACACGTTTAGGGCCCAGCTCTGCGGCGGTGCCATCGCGGAGGGGGTCGCGGCCCTCACCTTGATGGTCTCGTAGGAGCCGGTGATGAGGGCGATGAAGAGGCTGAGCACCATGTAGATGAAGAGGCTGATGAAGGTGTACAGGTAGATCTGGCTGAAGAGCCACACCAGGTAGCTGTTCTGCTGCATCTCGGCGAAGGTGACGAACATGTCGTCCCCGTTGATGAGGGAGAAGAGGCACTCGGACACCATGGAGAGCGAGCGGAACTGGGATGGGAGAGGAGGGAGGGCACCTCAGGCCTTTCCAAACCCAGAGGAAAGAACTGGAGAGTCCTCGGGGAAGGTCCTGGCCTGCCCTTGGTCATCAACACCCCACAAACCACCCTGGGGATCTGTCAAGGCACCCAAGACGGGCGCCCAACTCAAAGAGAGGCCCCAAAGACGGGCGTCCAACCCAAGAAGAGCCCTCAAAGAAGGGCAACCCAACCCAAGGCAGGGTGGTGATGGGTTTATGGTGGGACTTAATCATCTTAAAGGTCTTTTCCTACCATCACAATTCTATGATTCAAAGGAGGACCCCAAAGATGGGCAACCCAATGCAAGGAGAGCCCCCACAAAGGGGAGCAAACCAAGAAGAGCCCCCAAAGATGGACAACCCAACCCAAGGCAGGGTGGTGATGGACTTATGGTTGGACTTGATCATTTTAAAGGTCTTTTCCTACAATAATGATTTTCTGATTAAAAGCAGGACCCCAGACAGGCGCTCCAACCCAAAGGGGGACCCCCCAAAGACAAGCAACACCATCCAAAGGGAGGCCCCAATGATGGGTGACCCCAACCCAAAGGGGGGCCCCTCAAAGACAGGCAACCCAACGCAGCTCCCATCTCCTTCCAAACCAGGAGAAGGCAGGAATGGCCCTGGAGGGAGGGAAAATCCAGGCCGAGACGCTTGGGAGAGGCACCTTGACGTGGTAGGGGCCCAGCACGATCCAGCCGCAGAAGCAGTAGCCCAGGTAGATGACGGCCACGCAGCAGCAGAAGCGGATGACGTTGGGCAGGGCCACCCGCAAGGTGACGATGAGGATCTGGTGGAAGAATCAAGTCGGGATCATCCTGCCGTCCCTCCTACGCCGAGGACGACAGAGGGAGGGAAAGGGGACAGCGAGGACACACGGTGGGAACACCCTGGGTGACTCCAAGGGCTTAGGAAGAGCAGGATGGGAGCCCCAAGGTGCTGCTGTGGCCCTGAGCCCAAGGGGACACCTGTGGCCTTGGTGCCAGGCTGTTCCCACCCTAGTGAACGTCCCCTGAGCTCGAGCAGGGCCGAGCGTGTCCCCAAGGCCACTCACATTGTACTTCTGGAAGAAGGTGAGGTAGCGGATGACCCCGACCCAGACCAGCAGCGTGGAGGTGCCCAGGAGGATGCTGCACACGTCGTAGCTGGCAAAGTTCTGTGGGGACAGAGGTGGCCTGAAGACGTGGCCACCGCTGTCCCTCAACCCCCACCAGAGCCTTGAGTGGCCCTTGTCCCCCTCTCCATGCCAGCCAGGGGCTGGTGGCAACCTGGCCACCACTGTGGGCAAGCGAATGGCCCTGGGTGGCAGAGCCTTTGGTGGCAGCCACCCGCTGTCCCGCGCGGTGTCCGCCGGGTGCCGCCGCTGTCCCCGCACCTTGGACTCGATGCCGATCTTCATGACGGTGCCCAGCACGGTGAGGACGTCGCTCACCACCAGCAGGATGTACCAGCCGTTGAGGAACTCCATGCGGTCCGACAGGCCCACGCTCTGCTTGTAGCGGTGCTGGAAGAACCGGCTGAACTCCTGCGCTCCGGAAAAAAAAAATCGGGATGTGGTGGCTCACCCAAACCTCCATTCGGCACCCGGGGCCACCTCTGAAACGTGGTGGCCCCGGGGACATCCTGCTCTGCTCCCCGGCACTCACGAGCTGCAGCAGGAGGCCCCGGATGATGGAGCGGGCGCAGAGGATGAAGGAGAGCGAACACACGAGGATGACGACGACGTCGAAGAACAGCCGGAAGGAGTTGTCACCTGCGAGGGTGTCCGGGTGGATTGTCCCCACGAGCGATGCTGGGGGGTCCCGGAGCAAATCCGGAGCGAATCCGGAGCCCTCGTGCAGCACCTGACACCCACTAGGGAATGTCACATTTGTTCCCGAATCCCGGACCCGCGTCCTACCTCTTCCGAAGACGCTGGGGTCCTTGCACTCCTTGATGTCCGCCCGGTTGTCGAGGCGGATTTTCACCCGGCCGCTGTGAGCCTTGTTGTCGAAGGTGATCTGGGAGCAGGGGACAGTCGAGATGTCACCCGGCGGCTCCCGAGGCCACCGTCCCCGCGTGGGGGCCACCGTCCCCGCGCACTCACGGTGATGGTGAAGGTGTAGCAGTCAGGGATCTCGTTGTTGATGATGGTCTGGATGTTGATGGCTTTCAGCTTGAACTGGATGGTGACGTTGATGAGCCTGTGACAGGGGACACTTGTCAACGCTCCCTCCTGGGGCTTGTTTAGGACAGGGGTCACCTTGTGCAACCCCCCTATCCTGCTGGGAGGGCAGAGGGGGGTCACTGAGCCCAAATTCTCCACCGGAGAAGCGCCCGGACGCCTGGGTCCTACCCGGAGAGGGAGACGGAGAGACCAGAGGCAGCAGAAACTTGTGTCCCATTGGGCCAAACCAGGGAGAAACTAAAGTGGGATCAAATCACAGCCCCCGCAGTGGAAAAACGGGAAGGTGGAAAGACAAAAACACCCCCCAAAATAACCAAGGAAGCAATGGCCACGTCGCACCGACACCGGAAAGGAAAAGGGGAAGCGGGACCGAGACGATGTCCTGCTCATGGAGCCGAGTTTGGGGAGTCGGAGCGCGGCCGCTTCCCGCTCGGCCGGTTTCACATCCCTCTGGGATCTCTCCGTGTCGCCCAGCAGTGGTTTTGCCACCAACGGATCCCTTGGGGCTCCGGCAGCGGCGGCGAAACCGTTTGGAGCTCAAGGAAATCCCTGGAGGGGGGATCCGCGTGCGCCAACAGCCGCGGAGCGCCGGGATGCTCCGGAAAAAGGGAAAACCAAAGGCCGCGGCTCTCACTTGTGGAATTTGAGGGTGAAGTTCCTGTAGCTGCGGTCCAGCTCCGGCGGGAGAGGCTGCGGCTCCTGCGGCTCCACTCCCAGACAGTCTGCGGGGACAAAGATCCAGGGAGGGAAGGGAAAACCGAGCCCCACACCGGGAGCTCGTCCCCCAAAAACGCACCGGTGACGATGTGGGGGTCGATGTTGAAGGTGTCGTTGGCGGGGTCGATGCGCCCTTTGCGGTAGAAGTGCTGGCACAGCATGAGCGCCGAGCGGTTGGCGCCGCGCTCGGGCCGCACGTAGGCGTAGCGCCCCACGGCCTCGTCGGGGATGGCCAAGTACTGGCGGAGGGGACAACGGGGGGCTCGGCGTCGTGTCACCGTGTCCCCGAGCCCCCCGGCGGCCCCGCGCGGCTCCCACCTTGTCCACGGCGTGGAAGACGCGCGCGTAGAGCTCGCGCTGCGTGTACACGGCGTACGCGTCGTCGGCGCCGTCCGCGTAGTCCTTGAGGAAGAGGTGCTTGAAGGCCACCGTGTTCTCCTCCTTGAACGTCACCACCATCTGGTTGCTGAGCCCGAAGAGGATGAGCTGAGGGAGAGCGGGATTCAGCCTCCCCGCCGACGGGCTCCTTCCCGAATCCGCCTCCTCCGGGCGTTCCCGATGGGAATACGACCCACGTGGCAGACGCTGCCGCTCGTCTCATTTTCTAGGCTCTTTTTCCCCCCTTTCCTGGTGCTTTTCCTATCACAAACAGCTCCTGGGTGAAGCTTTTCCCACCCCGCTCCAGCCAGGCGCTGGATGAGGCTCTTCCAGGAGCCGTTTCCCTAATCTGCCCTTTTCCTTCCCCATCCGAGCGCCGCTTCCTTCCCCCACAGCTGCCAGGGACGATCCCGTCGCTTTTCCATGCGGGAAGAGGGTCACGCGCCGGCAGCTCCCTCCGAACCTCGTGACGGCTCCGAGCGCGGCCGGGCCGCTTTTGTCCGCGGATAATTTTCCGCCCTTTTCCCGGAGCGTCGCTGTCCCCGGAGCGGGATTTACATCTCCAGCAGCTCCCTGCTTTTCTGGGGCGCTGCTGGCATCACCTGCTGTCCCCCACCAGTGTCCCCCTGTCACCTGCTGTCCCTGTGGCCGGTGCTCCCCCCTGTCCCCAAGCCCCTGTGCCCAGTGTCCCCAGGCCCCGATGTCCCTGTGCCCCACAGTGTCCCTGTTCCCCCATGCTCGGTGCCCCTCAGTGTCCCTGTGCCCCCCACTGTCCCTGTGTCCCGGTGTCCCCAAGGTCCCATGCCCTGGTGTTCCCAAGCTCTGATGTCCTCGTGCTCCCTAGTGTCCCCATATCCCTATGACCTCTGTTCCCAAGCTCCGATGTCCCTGTGCTCCCCACTGTCCCCATGTCCCTATGCCCAGGGCCCCAGTGTCCCCATGCTCTCCCATGTCCCCCAGCCCTGGTGTCCCCAGACTCCCCACTGTCCCCATATCCTTAAGTCTTGGTGTCCCCAAGCTCCCCTGTCCCCATGTTCCCACTGTCCCCAGGCTCCCCATTGTCCCCAAGCCCTGGTGTCCCCAAGCTCCCCCCTTTCCCCATGTCCCCACACTCCCCTCTATCCCCAAGCTCCCCCTTGTCCCCATGTCCCCAAGCCCTGGTGTCCCCAAGCTCCACATGTCCTCAAGCCCTGGGGTCCCCAAACTCCCCCGTCCTCCCGTCCCCAAGCCCCCCTCTGTCTCCATGTCCCCAAGCCCTGGTGTCCCCAAGCCCCCCCTGTCCTCATGTCCCCAAGCCCTGGTGTCCCCAGGCCCCGCCCCGTCCCCAAGCCCTGGTGTCCCCATGTCCCCAAGCCCCGGTGTCCCCGCCGGTACCTGCACGGTGACCAGCAGGATCTTGGCGAGCTGCAGCGCCAGCTTCACGGGCCGCCGGCCCCGCGCGCGGTACTTGTCGCAGGGGCTCATGAAGAAGTACTTGAGGCGCCGCCGCAGCTCCTCCTCCTCCGCCGCCACCGGCGGCTCCATCGCGCCGTAGCCGCCGCCGCCGCCGCCGCCGCCCAGCAGCGGCTCCGCCTCTGCGGGGGGAGGGAGCCCGTTACCGGCCGCCTCCCCCCGCCCCGGGCCCCGCTCACCGCGCGGGGCCGCCATGACGGCGCCGCCGCTACAAACAACGGCCTCACGTGGCCGGAAGTGCCCGCCCCGCCCCTCCCGCCGCCTCACGGCCCGTCCCGGCGAAGCCCCGCCCCTCCAGCCCGCCCCCCGTTTAGCAAAGCCCCGCCCCGACCCATGAGGCCCCGCCCCTCCCGGAGAAGCCCCATCCCGCAAAGCCCCGCCCCCGACTCATGACGCCCCGCCCCTTCCTGCCACCGCCGTCTCTACTTGGCGAAGCCCCGCCCCTCCAGCCCAACCCACTCCCCGCCCTCTTAGCAAAGCCCCGCCCCGGCTCCTGACGCCCCGCCCCTTCTTGCAACCACTGTCTCTGCCTGGCGAAGCCCCGCCCCTCCAGCCCACCCCCGCCCGTTTAGCAAAGCGGCAAAGCCCCGCCCCTTCCCGCCCTCTCGGAGAAGCCCCGCCTCCCGTATCCGATGCACCTCCCTTTAGCTAAGCCCCGCCCCCAGCACCTGATGCCCCGCCCCTACGGGAGAAGCGCCGCTCCGCCCTCTTAGCTAAGCACCGCCCCCGACTCATGACGCCCCGCCCCTTCTTGCCACCACTATCTGCCTGGCGAAGCCCCGCCCCTCCAGCCCAACCCACTCCCCCGCCCGTTTAGCAAAGCCCCGCCCCAGCTCCTGACGCCCCGCCCCTTCTTGTCCCCACCTGCCTGCTTGACGAAGCCCCGCCCCTCCTGATGCCCCGCCCCATCTGGTGAAGCCCCGCCCCCCACCTCTGATACCCCGCCCCTGTCCCCCACCCCTTCCATGGGCATCATGGTGTTGGGATGTCACCTGTGTCCACACCAGGACGTCCCCAGGTGGCCATGGCCACACGTTCATACCCAGATGTCACCGTGTGTCCCAAGGGGACATGTCCATCCCAGGATGTCCCCAGGTGGCCACAGGGACACGTCCACACTCAGGTGTCACTGTGTGTCCCAAGGGGACACGTCCATCCCAGGATGTCCCCAAGTGGCCATGGCCACATGTTCATACCCAGATGTCACCGTGTGTCCCAAGGGGACATGTCCATACCAGGATGTCCCCAGGTGGCCATAGGGACACATCCACACTCAGGTGTCACCGTGTGTCCCAAAGGGACATGTCCATCCCAGGATGTCCCCAAGTGGCCACGGCCACACGTTCATACCCAGAGGTCACCGTGTGTCCCAAGGGGACATGTCCATACCAGGATGTCCCCAGGTGGCCATGGGGACATGTCCACACTCAGGTGTCACCGTGTGTCCCAAGGGGACATGTCCATCCCAGGATGTCCCCAAGTGGCCACGGCCACACGTTCATACCCAGAGGTCACCGTGTGTCCCAAGGGGACATGTCCATACCAGGATGTCCCCAGGTGGCCATGGGGACATGTCCACACTCAGGTGTCACCGTGTGTCCCAAAGGGACATGTCCATCCCAGGATGTCCCCAAGTGGCCATGGCCACACGTTCATACCCAGAGGTCACCGTGTGTCCCAAGGGGACATGTCCATATCAGGATGTCCCCAGGTGGCCATGGGGACATGTCCACACTCAGGTGTCACCGTGTGTCCCAAGGGGACATGTCCATACCAGGATGTCCCCAGGTGGCCATGGGGACACGTCCACACTCAGGTGTCACTGTGTGTCCCAAGGGGACACGTCCATCCCAGGATGTCCCCAAGTGGCCACGGCCACACATTCATACCCAGATGTCACCGTGTGTCCCAAGGGGACATGTCCATACCAGGATGTCCCCAGGTGGCCATAGGGACACATCCACACTCAGGTGTCACTGTGTGTCCCAAGGGGACATGTCCATCCCAGGATGTCCCCAAGTGGCCACGGCCACACATTCATACCCAGATGTCACCGTGTGTCCCAAGGGGACATGTCCATATCAGGATGTCCCCAGGTAGCCATGGCCACACATCTACATGCAGATGTCACTGTGTGTCCCAAGGGGGCCACACCAGGATGTCACCACGAGGCCTTAATGGTGACATCCATCCCACCCATCTCATCCCACGCCACCACCACAGATATCACCACGCCACGTGACTTCTTTATTGTCCCCTCCCTGCCACGGTGGGGACATCGCGGTCCCCGCGCCGTGGCCAGGGCGCCTCGGCCAGCGGCTCCAGCCGCAGCCGGAGGTCACCATCGGGACGCAGGACCAGCTCGGGCTTGCGCCGCGCCGGGTGGTGGCCCTGGACGGGGCGCAGGACGAAGCGCCGCAGCGTCAGCGCCGCCACCACCTTCATCTCGGCCATGGCGAAGCTGCGCCCGATGCAGTTCCTGCACCGGTGTCACCTCCGTGTCACCACGATGCACCCAGAGGTGTCTGAGTCCCCTCTGAGCTTGGACACCCCCCTGTTGTAGGTGGCCTTGGTGGCCTGGGGCCACCCAAAGGTATTGGGGGGACGTGGGACAGTGCGGGGTGACGCGGAGATGTGGGTGACATGGGGATGGGGACAGCATGGCCTTCGTGATGCCCTAACTCAATGCAAGAATGACTAACCCCTCCTCTCGTCACACATATGCTGGAGAGGGGACATGGGGACACGTGTGTCCCCACTGTGGGGCTCACCTGGGGCCGGCGGAGAAGGGGACAAAGGCCAGCGGGGACCGTCCCTGCGTGTTCTCCGGGCTGAAGCGCAGCGGGTTGAAGACCTGGGGCAACAGGGACGGTGTCACACCAGAGTGGGATGCATGGGGACGTGTCCATGCCTAGAGGTGACACGTGGCACATGGGACAAGCCTGTGCCAGGACCTCCAAACAAGGACATGCCCACACCAGGACAGTGACATGTAGCCCAGAAGGATGTGCCCATGCCAGCACAGAGCCACATGGCATGGGGACATGTCTGCACCACTTCATTGACACTTGGTCCCAGGCCATGGTGACAGGGCTGCTGCCACCTTGGGGACTCCAAGGACCCCAGGATTGTCCCCATGCCACCATGGTCGGGCCACTGCAGCTCTACCTGTGGCTCAGGCCAGACACTTGGGTTGTGGTGGGTCCCGTAGATGCTCAGTAGGCAGGTGGTCCCTGGTGGGATGTAAATGGACACATTGGGGACAGGGGACAGGAGGGACGAGGCCAGCAGGAGCTGCGAGGTCGAACCGTACCGCTGGGGAGCACGTGGCCGTGGGGCATCGCCAGGTCCTTGGTGCAGCACCGTGACACGGCGGTGACCGGCGGGTGCAGCCGGAGGCTCTCCTTGATGCACATGGTGGTGAAGGGCAGGTGGGACAGGTCCTCCCTGCGGGGGACCACGGCGTGAGGGGACAGTGGCCCCGGCGTCCTCAAATTCAGGAGTGGAAGGAGGGGGGGTCTCTCACCATTCGATCTCTTCCACCTCTCGGTCCTTGAGGAGCTCCTGGACCTCTTGGCGGCACCGCTCCTGGTGGTCCGGGTGGCAGGCCAGGTTGTAGAGCAGCCACGACAAGCCGCTGGCCGTGGTGTCGTGGCCTGCAGGGACAAGGGGTGAGTGTGGGGACATCCCCCGGCTCCGAGCAGCCACCACCCACCTCGCTGTGACACTTGGGGACCCTCCTCACCCTCGAACATGAACGTGTCGGCCTCAGCTGAGATGTCCTCATCCGACAGGTCACTGCCATCCTCGTCCTGCAAGGGGAGCATGGTGGTAGAGGGGCTGCAGGTGGCCACCACCCTATGGCCAACTTCTCCATGGCCACCACCATTGCCTATGGCCACCACTCTATGGCCCACCCCATCCCATGGCCATTCCTTTCCACCATGGCCATCACCCTATGGCCAACCGTCCCACTACCAACTTCTCCATGGCTGTCATCATCTCCTTTGGCCACCACCACCTCCCATAGCCACCACCCTATGGCAAATCTTCCCCATGACAAACCCTCTCTTGGCCACCACTATTTCCTATGGCCACCACCCTATGGTCAACCTTCCACCACCATCTCCCATAGCCGCCACCCTATGGCCCACCCCATCCCATGGCCATTGCTTTCCATCATGGCCATCACCCTACAGCCAACCTTCCTCATGACAAACCCTTCCTTGGCCACCACCATCTCCCATGCCCAACATCCTATGGTCAGCCTTTCCCATGGCCACCTTCTGTATGGCCACCATCATCTCCCTTGGCCACCAGCATCTCCCATGCCCAACACCCTGTGGCCAACCTCCCCTATGGCCACCATCATCTCCCTTGGCCACCACCATCTCCCATGGTGACCACCCTATGGCCAAACTTCCCCATGGCCACCTTCTGCATGGCCAACCTCTCCCCATGGCCACCTTTTGCATGGCCACCATCATCTCCCCTGGCCACCACCATCTCCCAAATGGCCCACCCCATCCCATAACCATTCCTCTCCACCGTGGCCACCACCCTATGGCCAACCTTCCCCATGACCAATCCTCCCTTGGCCACCACTATCTCCCATGGCCACCACCCTACGGCCAACCCTGTGCCCATCCCCATCCTGGTGTGACCTTGGCGAGCAGAAGGAGGTCAATGAAGTCCATGCTCCGGCCTTGGCGGCCCTCCAGCCAGGCCTGGCGGCCCAGGCGCTTGAGCTCCCGGCGCCGGCGCTGCACCACGGCCGCGGTGAAGCCGTGCACGGTAGCGCAGGCCCGGGCGAAGCGGCGGCCGTCGGCCGAGCGGCGGTAGAGCCAGTCGAGGTGGTGGAGCAGCCGCTGCTGGCGCCGAACCACCAGGTTGCTCAGCTCCAGGATGGCCGCGATGTACTCGCTGGGCCGCCTGCGGGACACGGTGGGGACATCTGCATGGTGGACGCCGCAGGCCACCAGAAGTGTCCCCTCAACCTGAACACCTCCTCATTGCTGTCAGAAAACACGTGGGAACGTGGGGTTGCCCACAAGGACACGATGGGACAGGCTGGTGCAGGCAGAGGGGACCTGGTGGGGACAGTGCTGGCATGTTGGGGGACACTGGTGGGGACAGAACCAAGGGGGACCTCCAGGAGCAAGAGGTGGAGACTGGCAAGAACTAAGTCTTGGTGGGGGGGACCCTGGTGGTGGGGACAGACTTGGGGTTCCTAAGACTGGGGGACTCCAGTGGGGACCAGAGGGGACTCCTAGAGAGGGGAGAACCTGGTGGAGGACAGGGTGGGACATTGATGGGGGGCAGGACCAGGCTATGGGGAGACCCACAGGGGACCAAGTTGGAGCTGGGTTGACCTGGTGGCAAGACCTATGGTTGAGGGGCCCCAAGGTGGATCCAGAGAGGACTTGGGAGGGACACATGACGGTGCTCACTCCTGGCAGTGGCTGTTGTGGCTGAAGATGCATTTCTGGAGGCTGTCGAGGGTGAGCAGGGCCAAGGGCTCGAAGATGTCCAGCACCACCGGTCCCTCCGCTGCCGCCCGCCTCCACTTGTCCTGGGGGTGCAGGACAGGGTCTGGGTGTGGGTCAGGGTCTGGGTGCAGGTCGGGGGCCCGATGTGGGTTGGGGTCTGCATGTAGGGTCCAAATTTGGGGCAGTGGGTGTTGGTGGGTCTTCATGTGTACGTTGGGATCTGGGTGTAGGTCAAGGTGAAGGTGCAGGTTGGGGTCTGGGTGCAGGTTGGGGTCTGCATGGAGGTCTTGGTGGCCCAGGGAGCCTCACGTGCATGATCTGGGTGCTCTGGTTGAAGATGCCCATGTAGGACTTGAGGACGTCAGGGTGAAAAGCCGGTGTCAGCAGGCGCCGGTGCCGGCTCCACTTGTGCCCATGGCTCAACAGCAGCCCGTCCCCTGTGGCGAGAGACCCCTGGGGTCCAGGCGGGCACCCATGGGTGCCACCGCGCCACCAATGCCACCCGGCTGGCCCCACTCACCCAACCAGGGCTTGAGGAAGCCGTAGAAGAACTTGTCCTTGGGGGCCACCAAGGCTGCAAGAGAGCGGCGCTGCTTCTGGAGGTCTTGCACCCATGGTCTTTGTGACCATGACCACGTGAGGGGTGGGTGGGGGGCCTCAGGGACAGGGAACCCCCCACCCTTGGGGTGACCCACCCTGGAAGAGCCCAGGTGTCAAGTTGAGCGGTAACTGAGACACATGGTGAGTCCCAATGGAGCGGGTGACACCTCGAGGACCCTCTGTGCAGAACCAAGGACCACCCCGTGATGCCACCCGCGCTGTTACAGCTTGCAGTCCTCCGGTCCCCAGACCCCGTGGTGGGACATAGGCCAACTAGGGGATGCCCAAAGAGCTCCATCCATGTGTTGGTGGCCTGGGGACCATCCCACCCGAGCTGTCCCCTGGAGCTACCTGAGGCCAGGAGCACGGGCCGGATGGTGTCCGGGTGGAAGAGGCGGAGGACGGGCTGCCATGGGGCCACCCACCAGACACACCAGTGATGATATTGCCCCACCAGGTCATCCACGTTCTGCAGACCTTCCTCTGTGGTCTTGGCCTGCGGCGTGCGGACAGGTTGGCCGAGGCCACTGGGGTCATGGTCACCTTAGGACGTGATCACCCTGGGTTCATGGACACCGTGGGGACACACTTGGGGCTCAAGGCTGGTCTGAGGGACATGTTCATGTGTCCATGTGTAGGATGTGTGGGGAGATGTGTCCACGGCTTGGATGGGACATGTTCATGGATAGGACACAGGTCTATTGATGGGACTCATGCCTGTGGCTGTGGCACATGTCCTTGGAAGGGACATGTCCATGGGTGCCTCTCGATGGGAATTGCCCATGGATGGGGCATGAAGTCCATGCGTGGGACACATGTCCAGGGATGGGACACAGCTCCACAAATGGGCCACATGTCCATGGATGGGATGCATGTCCAGGGATGGGACAGGTGTCTGGGGCTGGGACATGGGATCCACTAACGGGACACATTCATGGTTGGGATATGGGTCCCCCGATCCAACATGGGGTCCATGGATGCAACATGGGGTCCATGGGTGGGACACAGGGTCTGCGAGGGGCCAACATGTCCATGGATGGGCCATGGGATCCACTGATGGGCATGGGATCCACAGATGGGATAATTGTCCATGGATGGGACATGGGGGTCCATGGATGGGACTCAGGATCCATGGATGCAACACGTATCCATGGGTGGGCCATGGGATCCTCAGATGAGTCATGGAACCCACAGATGAGTCACAGAATCCACGGATGGGCCACATGACCATGGATGGGACGTGCCCATGGATGGGACATGCCCATGTATGGGTCACAGATCCATGGAAGCAGTGAGTGTTCCACAGACAGGGATTGGACACCCAACCCACCTTGCTGACTTGGAGCACCCTGGGGTGCCACGGATGGGGTAGCGGCTGCTCCATGGGCTACCACCCACCACGGGCACCTTGCCCTGGAGGCCACCTCCCACCACACGTCCACACGGGCTCCTTCCCCATGAGCTGAGCCCCAACACCCTCATCGCAACGAGGGGCACCCAAAACGCCAAGCCCACCCTAGGGACACCCCCGCCATGACACGGGCCACCGGCGCCACGCGGGGCCTTACCATGCCCATGTGGCCCAGCAGCCAGTTGCGCCAGGGTGGCCGGGGGAAGCGGCGCAGGTGGCCCCACGCGCCGTGGACCCGGCGCCCGGCCACCGCCACGCGCCACAGCAGGGCCGCGGCGGCCACCAGGAGCAGGACGGGGACCAGCCACGACATGGCCAGGGCCACAGGCAGCTCTGGCCCTCTCGTCCCACGCACGTGACCCGTGAGGGACACACGTGACCCGCGATGGACTTTGCGCAGCTGGGGAAACCTTGGGTGGGGACGTGGGGAGGTGCCACAGTCACGTGGGACAGTGGTTGGACGGGTTGTTTGGAGGTGGTGGTGGCACCTCCCACAGCTCCCGTCTTCCTGGTGTTGACAAACTCCCCAACATGGCATCATCCCCCCTCCCAACACTTGTCATGGTGGCCCTGTCCCCTGCAACGCTTATCTCTTCCCACAACACACGTCCTGGTGGCATCATCCCCTCAACACATGTCAGGGTGGTCTTGTTCCCCCTGACATGTGTCTCCATGGTATGGACCCCCCCTGACATGTGTCCTGGTGTCATCATCCCCCCAACATGTGTCATGATGGTCTTGTCCCCCCTGACACATGTCTTCATGGTATGGACCACCCCTTGACATGTGTCCTGGTGGCATCATCCCCCCAACATATATGATGGTGGTCTTGTCCCCCCTGACGTGTCTCTATGGTATGGACCCCCCCCCCAACACGTGTCCTGGTGTCATCATCCCCCCAGCACATGTCATGGTGGTCTTGTCCCCCCTGGCACCTGTCTTCACGGTATGGACCCCCCCTGACATGTGTCCTGGTGGCATCATCCCCCCAACATATATGATGGTGGTCTTGTCCCCTCCAACACATGTCATGGTGGTCTTGTCCCCCCCAACACACGTCTTCATGGTATGGAACCCCCAACATGTGTCCTAGTGGCATCATCCCCTCAACACACGTCATGGTGGTCTTGTCCCATGTCTTCATGGTATGGACCCCCTGACATGTGTCCTGGTGGCACCATCCCCTCAACACATGTCACAGTGGTCTTGTCCCCCCCTTCAATGTGTGTCCTGGTCATCTTGCCCCCATATCTGTTTTGGTGGCATCATCCCCTTCAACACGTCTCCATGGCATGGTCCCCTGACGTGTGCAGTGGTGGCATCATCCCCCCCCGCCCCGCCACGTGTCACGACGGTCTTGTCCCCACAACATGTATATTCATGTCATGCCCCCTCAACACGTCATGGTGGTCTTGTCACCTCACCAATGTGTGTCCTGGTCATCTTGTCCCCAAAACATGTACCTCGGTGGCATCGCCCTCCCAAACATATGTCATGCTGGTACCACCCCCCTCCACACGTGTCCAGGTGGCCTTGTCCCACCCAACGTGTCCCTTGATGGCATCATGCTGTGACACGCCCTCCTAGTGCCCTGCCACCGCACCCATGGGTGCTGGGACACCCATGGCGTGATGCAGCCCTGCCACCCCACCCGTGGGTGCCAGGACACCCACAGGGCAGCTCTGCCACCCCACCCATGGGTGCTGGGGCCACCCACGGGTGCTGCAGCCCTGTCACCCCACCCAAGGGTGTTGGGACATCCATGGGTGCTGGGACACGGAGGCACGATGCCACCCCATGGCCACCTCCACGAAGGGGAGCGCAATCCCTACAAGCCACCAGAGAAGACACCCAGGGTGGGAAGCCCCGCCCCCAATTTAGCCCCGCCCCCCAGTTTAGCCCCGCCCCTGGACGAGTCCCAGTTTAACCAGTTGTGCCGGAGTTGCGGCAGCGGGAGAGGAAGTTGCGGCTGCGAGTGGGGCCTCCGGGGCACGGCTGCACACGCGTGTGGGAGCACATTAATGCGGCCCCGTGCATGCACAGGTGCACCCCGTGCATGCACGTGCATCCCCATGCATGCATGTGCATGCACACACAACCCCCGTGCATGCACACGCTTCTCCATGCATGCACTCATGTCCCCCTGCATGCACGTGCATCTCTGTGCATGCACACACAGCCGTCGTGCATGCAAATGCAACCATGTGCTTGCATGTGCATGCACACACGTTTCCATGCATGCACATGCAGCCCTGTGCATGCAAATGCAACACCATGCAAGCGCATGTGCATGCACACATGTCCCCCGGAATGCATACGTGCACTGCATGCATGCACATGCACTCCAGGGCATGCGCATGCACCGCGTGCATGCACACACATACCTCGTGCATGCATGTGCACTTCTCATGCCTGCACACACGAACACCCTGTGCATGCACATGCATCACCATGCGTGCACATGTGCACCCTGTGCATGCACAGGCACCCCTAGGCATGCACACATGCATCTCTGCGCACACACATGTATGCATTGTGCATGCACACATGTCCCCATGCATGCACACATTTCCCCGTGCATGCACACGTGTCCCCTTGCACGCACATGCAGTGTGGTGCATGCACACGTCTGTGCATGCACACACACACACCTGCACACGCTTGCTCACACGCATGCACCCCCTCTTTGCACGCTGCACCCCTACGCCACGTCCCCTCCACCTTGCACACACGTCCTGCACGCCAGCCCCGCGGGCCACCCCCCCTGCCCTGAGGCTTCTCTGCGGTGACGTCCGTGCCACCAGGGAGGGGACAAAGTCCGGTCCTCCCCCCCAACCCGCTGCGACACGCGTGTGCAGGCGCCAACATGCTCCCGACACGCGTGCAGTGTCTCGTGCTGCTGCTGAGCCTCTGCGTCCACCCAACCACAGGTACGTGACGCCGCGTCGCGACATGTCCCGACATGTCACACGTGCCCCGCTGTTTCCGCATCCCGTGTCCTGGCCATATCTTGCACCAGTGACACTAGTCAATACAGGCGCATGCCCCCGGTATAGGTGCATCATGCGTGTCCTTAGCGTGCCATTAGCATGTGCTTAGCATGCCATTAGCATGTCCTTAGCAAGCCCTTAGTGTATCCTTAGCATGTCCATACCATGCCCATAGCGTATCCTTAGTGCATCCTTATTTTTCCCTTAGTGTGTCCTTAGCATGTCCTTAGTGTGCCCTTAGCATGGCCACTGGGCACTTTCTCCCAGCGCTTCCCAATATTCCATCTCTTTCTCCCTGCTCGTTTCACTTTATCCCAGGCTTTTTCCTCCCCGGTTGTGGGAAAGTGGAGGTTGAAATTTGCACCTGGATCGGGGCTGTGGCCGGGAGGTCATCGGGAGCCAAGGGCCAATGCTGGATGCCACCTCTAATCCTGATTTCCTCACTTGCATCCTGATTATTTTGCTCCACTCCCATTTATCTTGCTTAATCCCATTTTATTTTGCTCCAGTCCCATTTTATCTTGCTCCAGTCCCATTTTATCTTGCTCTAATCCTGTTTTATATTGCTCTGATCCCATTATATTTTCCTCCTAGTCCATTTATCTTGCTCCAATTCCTTTTTTATTTTCCTCTCTCCCATTTTATTCCTTTCCAACCCCATTTATCTCGCTCCAGTCCTGATTATTTTGCTCAAATCCCATTTCTCTTGCTCAGAATCCCTTTCCTCTTGCTCCAATCCTGTTCATCTCGCTAGGATCCTCTTTATCTCCCTGCGATTCCATTTATCTTCCTGGGATCCCATTTCTCTTTCTCCAATCCCATTTATCTTGCTGGGATCCCGTTTATCTCACTGGGATCTGGGGACACCAGGTGCCTCCCTGGGATCCTATTTATCTCCCTGGGATCCCATTTATCTCCCTGGGATCCCGTTTCTCTCCCTGGGATCCTGTTTCTCTCGTTCCAATCCCGTTTCTCTCACTCCAATCCCATTTCTCTTCTTGGAATCCCATTTGTCTTGCTCCAATCCTGTTTGTCTCCTTGGAATCCCATTTATCTTGCTCCAATCCCATTTCTCTGGCTCCAATCCCATTTATCACCTTGGGATCCCATTTATCTTGCTCCGATCCCATTTCTCTCCTTGGGATCCCATTTATCTTGCTCCAATCCCGTTTCCTTCCTTGGAATCCCATTTATCTTGCTCCAATCCCATTTCTCTGGCTCCAATCCCATTTCTCTCCTTGGAATCCCATTTGTCTTGCTCCAATCGGCTTTCTCTCCTTGGGATCCCATTTCTCTGGCTCCAATCCCATTTCTCTCCCTGGAATCCCATTTATTTTGCTCCAATCCAATTTCTCTGGCTCCAATCCCATTTCTCTCCCTGGAATCCCGTTTCCTCCCTCCCGATGCCCTTTCACCCCCACCGGCCCCTCTCTGGGTACCCCAGACCCACGGGTGTCCCCCTGCCACCCACAGCCGCCACCCTCCGGCGCCACGTGGACACCCTGGCCGACATCCTGGAAGCCCTGGAGGCCACCAACGTCACCGAGGGCTTCGCGGGCGGCGCGGCCGAGCTGGCCCGCGCGCTGGCCGGCGGTGGCACCCCGCTGCGGCGCGCGCTCCTGGGTGTCCCCCGGGACGTCCCCACCGCGTCCCCGCGGGTGCTGGCCCTGCCGCAGCGGGAGCTGCTGGCCGAGCTCCTGCACCCGGAGGTGGCCGAGCGCGGGGTCCTGCTGGCCCCCGATGGCTCCACGGTGGCCGCGGCCCCTCTGCTCGCTGGCCTCGAGGTGGGTCTCAAGCGCGCGGCGGGCGCAACCGTGCCCAATGTGACAACCAACGCAACGTCCCCCGACCCGCTCTACGCCGTCACCTTGGCCGAGGCCTTGGCCACCTCCTACGCGCTGGCCCGGGCCAACGGTAGCCGGGCCACCTTGGGTCCCCACGGCTGCTGGGACGACGTGGAGGAGCCGCGGGTCTTCACGTTGGCCGGTCCCTCCTCGCCCGTGCCCGACGCGTTGGCCAACGGGGCGCTGGACGGGGTGCTGCTGGGCGCCCCGCTTGGCCACCGAGCCGGCACCCTTGGGTGCTCTGCTACGGGGGCTACTACGGCTACGGGCCGGCGGGGCGAGCGGGCGCCCAGCAGCTACCGGCGCGGGCGCTTTGGGGACATCGCGGGGACGGAGAAGCTGGAGGAGGAGGTGGCGGCCACACTGCACCTGCTGCGGGCGCTGCCGGCCACCCGGGAGCTTCTGGAGGACATCGGGGACGAGGAGGTGGCGGAGGTGGCCCGGCGGGCGGCGCGGGACTTCGTGGATGTCTACGTGGGTAGGGAGGTGGCCCAGGGTGGTGGCACCTGTGGGGGCGGTGGTTGGACAACAGGGTGTCTCCAGGGTGGGCATTGGAGGGACGTTGGATGTCCCTTGTGATTGATGTCAGGGTGTCCCCTAGGTGGACAGTGCGGTGTCCCTTGACTGGTGGACATCGGGATGTCCCCTGGGTGGACACTGGCATGTCTCCGGGGTGGACACTGGGATGTCCCTTGTGATGGATATCAGGGTGTCCCCTAGATGGACACTGCAGTGTCCCTTGACTGGTGGACATCAGGGTGTCCCCTGGGTGGATATTGAGGTGTTCCCACACTGATGGACACCATGGTGGCCCTCAGATGGACATCAGGATGTCCCTTGGATGGACATGGGGGTGGGCGCTGGGGTGTCTCCTAGATGGACCTCAAGGTGCCACCTGCATGGACATCAGGATGTCCCCTAGATGAACAGGGGAGGTGTCCCCAGACTGATGGACACTAGAATATCCCCTGGATGGACAATGGGGTGTCCCCTGACTGTTGGACATCAAGATGTCCCCAGCCAGACCTTGCTGATGCCCCAAGGGGTCCCCAGCTGCACCTCATGGTGCCAAGACCTCCCCGTGTCCCCAGAGAGGTTCCCAGCCCCATCTCCATGTGGCCTCCCCGTCCCAAGAACCGCCCCGGCCACCCTTGGCCACGTCACCCGTTGTCCCCGCAGAGTGCCCGGCCGTGGTGCCCCGGTGCATGTGGGGCGCCCGGCCCTACCGGGGCACCCCCAGCGCCCTGAGGCCGCCGCTGGCCTCCGTCTACATCCACCACACGCACCGGCCCGGCGCGCCGTGCCGCAGCTTCGCCGCCTGCGCCCGCGCCATGCGCGCCATGCAGCGCTTCCACCAGGACACGCGCGGCTGGGACGACATCGGCTACAGGTGGCACCGCGGCCACCGGCCCCCTTCCCCGAGCCGCCGTCCCCCCGCCTAACCCGGTGGCCGTCCCCGTTCCCAGCTTCGTGGTGGGCTCCGACGGGTACCTCTACGAGGGCCGCGGTTGGCACTGGGTGGGCGCCCACACGCGCGGCTACAACAGCCGCGGCTACGGCGTGGGCTACGTGGGCGACTACACGGCCGGGCCGCCCGACGCCGAGGCGCTGGCCCTGGTGCGCGACGCCTTCCTGCCCTGCGCCGTGCGCGCCGGCCACCTCCAGCCCCGCTACAGCCTGCAGGGCCACCGGCAAGTGGGGAGCACCGAGTGTCCCGGAGACTCCCTGTTCCGCGAGATCGAGACCTGGCAGGGCTTCCAGGTGAGCCGGAGCGCGTTCACTCTGGAGCCTAATGGTGGGGAGGGTTGAAGGTGACCACGAGGACGTTCGCTCTGGTGCCTAATGGTGGTGGGGGTTCCGGCTGAGCTAATATGAGCACGTTCACTCTGAATCCTAATGGTGGTGGGATTTCCAGTTAAGCAAACGTGAGCACGTTCGCTCTGGAGCCTAATGGTGGGGGAGGGTTGCAGGTGACCACGAGCACATTCGTTCTGGTGCCTAATGGTGGTGGGGGTTCCGGCTGAGCTAATATGAGCACGTTCACTCTGAATCCTAATGGTGGTGGGATTTCCAGTTAAGCAAACGTGAGCATGTTCACTCTGGAGCCTAATGGTGGGGAGGGTTGAAGGTGACCACGAGGACGTTCGCTCTGGTGCCTAATGGTGGTGGGGGTTCCGGCTGAGCTAATATGAGCACATTCACTCTGAATCCTAATGGTGGTGGGATTTCCAGTTAAGCAAACGTGAGCACGTTCACTCTGGTGCCTAATGGTGGTGGGGGTTCCGACTGAGCTAATATGAGCACATTCACTCTGGAACCTAACAGTGATGGGGGTTCCAGTTAAGCAAGCGTAAGCACATTCACTCTGGAGTCTAATGGTGGCAAGACTTCCAGGTGAGTGGCGTGAGCACATTTACTCTGGATCCTAATGCTGACGGGTTTCCAACTAAGCAAATGCTGAGCTGGGTGCCCAGATTTGGGTGCACATTCACTCTGGAACCTAACAGCGGTGGGGTTTCCAGTTAAGCAAGTGTGAGCATGTTCACTCTGGAGTCTAATGGTGGCAGGGCTTCCAAGTGAGCAGAGTGAGCAGGTTTACTCTGGAGCTGAGCAAGTGTTTTCACTCTGAAACCTAATTGCTGGGCTCCCAGAGTGAACAAGCTTGGGCATGTTCACTCTGGAGCCTAATGGTGGTGGGGTTTCCAGTTAAGCAAGTGTGAACACATTCACTCTGGAACCTAATGGTGGTTGGGTGTCCAGGTGACTGATCATGAGCACGTTCATCCTGGAACCAAATGGGGATGGGACTTCCAGGTGAGCGAGCATGAGCCCGTTCACTCTGAAGCTAATGATGATGGGTTTCCAGGTGAGCAAACGTGAGGCTGTTAACTCTGGAACCTAATGGTGGGAGCATTTCCAGGTGAGTGAGTGTGAGCATGTTCACTCTGGAATCTAATGGTGGATAGGACTCCCAGGTGAGCAGCGCAAGCCCATTCACTCTGAAACCTAATGATGGCAAGCACTGTGGGAGCGAAGGGAAGGGAGTTGGAGGTTGGGGTTGGTGGGATGGGGCATGCAGCATGCTGGGATTGACTGCAGCTTGTTGGCTTCGCAGTGAGGATCGGATACACGGATGGATGCCGGCCCGGGTGGATCCTGATTCCCATGGATCCAGGCTTGACGGCTGCCAGCCTGGACGCACCATGGGCTGGATGGATCCCAATCTGATGGGCATTGGCCTGGGCGGATCTGCGTCCAGATGGCTCCAGGTCTGGATGGATCCTGGTCCATGAGAACCAATCCGAATGGACAATGGAGCGGTCCCAAACCCGGATCAGCCAAAGAGCTGGAAATCCAGCAATAAATCTGGTGCCAAAACAGTGGTTTGGGGAAAAAAATAAAAGGCGGAGGGAAACTGAGGCACGGGGTGCAGGAAAGTGCCACCTCCGTGTGTATTTGCACACACATGTGCACACGTGTAAGCCTGGAGCCGGGGGGGGAGGGAGTCTGCACACAGAGTGCTTTCCCTGTTCACTCTGAAACCTACTGACGCCCACCGACCCGAGCGTGCGGCACAGAGCCCACCAGCGTGCCCGGTCCCCGCCGCGGTGCCATGGCCACTGCCGTGGCTCCCTCTTTGTGCCCGGGAGCACCCTGGGGCCCCGCTCGGAGCACCCGGAGCACCCGCAGCAGCCGGGTGCAGAGGCGGAGGTGAGGGTGTGACTGAAACTCCCGCCCGGTCACATGGGGAAGCGGCGGCGGCAGGAACCGGGGCCGGGTGCCGCGGCAGGCAGCGAGCGCCCCAGGTACCTCCCGGGGACGGGTGCGGGATGCCGGGGCGGGGGGGACACGGGGACGCCGCGGTGGCCCCGGGTGGGTGGCACCTGGGCATGATGCTCTACGGGGGATGGTGGCACCGGGGTGCGGGGAGCTCTGGGACACGGGAGGTGACGCTGCGGGTGAAGGGACCCCAAAAGTGCTGTCACCGCCACCCTGCCCCCCTGCACCCACCCCATTGGGTGCTGGGACCCCCCCAGTTTGGGTGCTGCTGTGGTGGCACCCGCCTCACTCCCACCCCATGCCTGGAGATGGATGGGGGGTGGATTGTCACCACGTGGTGGCCTTGGGGTGCAGCCACCCCCCCCTCCGTCCCCAATCCTGCATCCCCTCCACGTGCACCCATGGGTGAGGGGCACCCACGGCCCGGGCCTTGCGCGGGAAGGAGCAGGTGGCGGGAGGAAACGGCGGCGGCGGAGGGGAAGAGGCCCCAACGGAAGCATCTCCGGCGCCCGCCCGCACCCGGGGCCAGGGCGGCTGCGGGCGGCCGCCCCCGGTGTCACCCGGCGCCGGGGCCACCGCGCCTCCGTGTCACCCGTGTGACAGCCCGCGCCGCCGCGCCCCGACGGGGCCACGCGGAGGGACCGGTTCGGTGCAGGGCAGGGGCACCCACGGGGATGGGGGGAGCTTGGTGACAAGGACATCCCTGTGTTATGAGCACCCATGGGGACAGGGAGGCCCTGGGTGACAAGGGCACCCCGGTGCCACGAGCACCCATGGGGATGGGGATGTCTGGATTTGGGTGCAAGGATTTGGGTGCCTGGATGTGGGTGCCTGGATAGGGATGTTGGGATCTGGGTGCCTGGATTTGGGTGCCCAGATGTGGGTGCCTGGATAGGGATGTTGGGATATGGGTGCCTGGATTTGGGTGCCTGAATGTGGGTGCCTGGATAGGGATGTTGGGATCTGGGTACCTGGATTTGGGTGCCCGGGTGTGGGGGCCCGGATAGGGGTGCCAGGTTTTGGGTGCTAGGATAGGAGTGCCTGGATTGGGATTCCTGGATATGTGTGTCCGGATTTGGGTGCCCAGATACAGATGCCAGGATCAGGGTGCCTGGAAATGGGTGCCAGGACATGGGTGCCTGGATAGGGATGTTGGGACATGGATGCCTGGATATGGGGTGCCTGGTTAGGGGTGCCTGGATAGGGATGTCTGGATTTGGGTGCTAGGATATGGGTGCCTGGATAGGGATGTTGGGATCTGGGTGCCTGGATTTGGGTGCCCGGGTGTGGGGGCCCGGATAGGGGTGCCGGGTTTTGGGTGCTAGGATAGGAGTGCCTGGATTGGGATTCCTGGATATGTGTGTCCGGATTTGGGTGCCCAGATACAGATGCCAGGATCAGAGTGCCTGGAAATGGGTGCCAGGACATGGGTGCCTGGATAGGGATGTTGGGACATGGATGCCTGGATGTGGGAACCTGGATAGGGGGTGCCTGATTAGGGGTGCCTGGATAGGGATGTCTGGATTTGGGTGCTAGGATACGGGTACCTGGATAGGGATGTTGGGATCTGGGTGTCTGGATTTGGGTGCCTGGTTAGGGATGTCTGGATTTGGGTGCTAGGATATGAGTTCCTGGATAGGGACATCTGGACATGGGCACAAGGATTCGGGTGTCCAGACATGGGTGCCGGGACACGGACACCAGGATTTGGGTGTCCAGAGATACCTGGACATGGGTGCCCAGACCGGGGTGCCCCAGCGCGACTGCTCGGACAGGGACACCGGGACGCGGGTGCCCTCTCCAAGGTCCCCTTCCCACCACCCTGCACCCGAGCTCCCACCCCATCCCACGAGCACCCGCTGTGCTGAGGCCACCGGGGCCACCCCTGTCCCCTCAGATGGAGGTGGAGAAGCCCCCGGCAGGACCCGAGACGCTGCTCAAGACCTACAAGTGGCGAACGGCGGCGCTGGCCGGCGAGCGGGAGCCGGACCGGGCCGCCGCGTCCCCGGGAAGCCGGCGCTGGACCCGGCTCCAGGGATGGAAACGTTCCTACAGCCAACCCGAATCCGACAGCGCCGAGGATGCCGTGGGAAAAGGCAGCTCTGGGACACCCGGAGCAGCCAAATCCAACACCCGGAGGTCCCTCTTCCAAAGGGCTTTCTCAGCACCCTCCAAGGTGGCCAAGGAGCCCCAGGGTGGCAAGACCACGTTGCAGAAGTACCTGCGCTCCATGTCCAAGAAGAAAGCTCCCGTGGAGAGCGGGGCCAGGGCTGAGCGGGCGCCCCATGACGCACCGGGTATGGGGACGTCATGGGGGTCAGGTCTGCTGGGTGGGTTGGGTGCGATGGGTGGTGAGCGATGATGGAGAGCGATCGTGATAGATTGGGGACGATGGGTGGTGGGTGATGGTGAAGGATGAGGGTGATGGGTTGAGGGTGGTGGATGAGGGTGATGGGTTGGGGGTGATGGGTGGTGGGTAATGGTGGAGGATGAGGGTGATGGGTGATGGCAACAGCTTGGTGATGATGGTGATGGTTTGGGAGCCACGGGTGATGAAGGGTGATGGTGATGGGGTGGGGTGGTGGATGATGATGAAGGGTGATGGGTTGAGAGTGATGGGTGATGTTCAGGATGTATTGGGCGGCGGATGATGAAGACGGATGATGGTGACACGTTGGGGGCAGTGGGTGGTGGTGAAGGGTGATGGCAACATCTTAGGGATGATGGTGATGGGTTGGGTGGGCAATGATGGAGGGTGATCACGATAGGCTGAGGATGATGGGTGGTGGGTGATGGTGACAGATTGGGGATGATGATGCCAACCAAGGTACGACCATGCCCCAGCGTTGCCACATGAGTGGTGGCACGGCCACCACCATGCATCCTGTGGCACCGTTGCCCCAACCATGACAAGGCCGTGGGCCACATGTGTCCTGGCATCACCATGGGCATGGTCAGGCCAGGCAGCGTCGTGGCTGGTGGCCGCCCAGTCGTGACACCCTCCTCTGTGCCCGCAGTGCCAGAGAGCGGCCACCTCGTGCCACCCGCCCTGGCCCCCATGCCCGATGCCCAGGTGTGGGACGTCTCCAACTTCTCGCTGGTGGACGGCCAGCTGGTGCTCGTGGGCAGGGACGAGGAGGTGAGACGCGGTGGCACCTGTGGAAGCTCCCAGGCACCCAAAGGGCCACCAAGGCGGGCGCCATGGTGGCACCTGACCCATGTCCACCCTCAGGTTTTGCTCAGGAGCCGGACCCGGACCGGCAGCTCCATCTCCGAGAGCACCAGCCTGCACCCAGCGGGTGCCAGGAGGGACCCTGGTGAGCAAGGCCCCCATGGGTGCCACACGTGGTGGCGGGTGCTGGAACACGTGGGTGTGGGGCCTGTGCGCATGGGTGCAGACCGGAGCCGCAGCGTGCCCCGTCCCCATGAAACATGTCCTGCACCATGGCATGTCCCTTGGTGTGCACCATGCCACGTCCCATGTTGTCCACCGTGCTTTGCAACATGGCATGTCCCATGTTCTCCACCATACTAAGAGACATGTCCTGCACCATGGCATGTCCCTTGGTGTGCACCATGCCAGGTGCCATGTTCTCCACTATGCTTTGCAATATGGCATGTTGCATGCTCTCCCCCATGCCAAGAACCATGTCCTGCACCATGCCACGTCCCATGCTCTCCACCATGCCATGAACCACGTCTTGCACCATGCTCTCCACCGTGCCACCTCCCATGCTCTCCACCACAACATGCACCATGTCCTGCACCGTGCCATGCACCGTGCCACCTCCCACACTTCCCACCACGCCATGCACCATGTCCTGCACCGTGCCATGCACCATGCCACCTTCCATGCTCTCCACCATACCATGCACCACGTCCTGCACCGTGCCGTGCACCATGCCACCTTCCATGCTCTCCGCCATACCATGCACCACATCCTGCACCATGCTCTCCACCATGCCATGCGCCACGTCCTGCACCGTGCCATGCACCATGCCACCTCCCATGCTCTCCACCACACCATGCACCATGTCCTGCACCGTGCCATGCACCATGTCCTGCACCTTGCCATGCACCATGCCACCTCCCATGCTCTTCACCATGCCATGCACCATGTCCTGCACCGTGCTCTCCACCATGCCACCCGCCATGCTCTCCACCATACCATGCACCACGTCCTGCACCATGCTGTCCACCGTGCCACCCCCCATGCTCTCCACCATGCCATGCACCACGTCCTGCACTGTGCCATGCACTGTGCCACCTCCCACGCTCTCCACCATACCATGCACCACGTCCTGCACCGTGCCGTGCACCATGCCACCTTCCATGCTCTCCACCATACCATGCACCATGTCCTGCACCATGCTCTCCACCACGGAATGCACCATGTCCTGCACCATGCTGTCCACCATGCCACCCGTCATGCTCTCCACCATACCATGCACCACGTCCTGCACCATGCTGTCCACCGTGCCACCTCCCATGCTCTCCACCATGCTACGTCGCATGCTCCCCACCGCGCCATGCACCACGTCCTGCACCACACCATGCACCGTGCCACCCCCCACGCTCCCCCCGCTTCCTCCCCGCTGCTGCGTGTGCTGATTCCAGCGATAACCCTCCCTCGGCTTCCTCCCGGGGCCACCGCGCGCCACCGGCCATGGGGCCCCGGCGCTGGGTGCTCTGCGCCGCGCGCCCAGGAGGTGAGTGGCCTCCTCGGCTGTCCGTCCCGGTCCGGAGAGGAGGGACGGTCACTGGGTCACTCCTTGCACGAAGGTGCAGGATGGAGCCGCGCGGGTGCAGGAAGGAAGTGCCGGGGTGCAGGATGGGGGCTGGATGGGTGTGGAATGGAGTCGAGTGGGCCAGGATGGAGCTGGATGGATCAGGATGGAGTTGGATGGGTGCAGGATGGAACTGGATGGGTGCAGGATGGACCCACCTGGGTGCAGGATGCAGCTGGATGGATCAGGATGGAGTTGGATGGGTGCAGGATGGAACTGGATGGGTGCGGGATGGACCCACCTGGGTGCAGGATGCAGCTGGATGGATCAGGATGGAGTTGGATGGGTGCAGGATGGAACTGGATGGGTGCAGGATGGAACTGGATGGGTGCGGGATGGACCCACCTGGGTGCAGGATGCAGCTGGATGGATCAGGATGGAGTTGGATGGGTGCAGGATGGAACTGGATGGGTGCAGGATGGACCCACCTGGGTGCAGGATGCAGCTGGATGGATCAGGATAGAGTTGGATGGGTGCAGGATGGAACTGGATGGGTGCAGGATGGACCCACCTGGGTGCAGGATGCAGCTGGATGGATCAGGATGGAGTTGGATGGGTGCAGGATGGAACTGGATGAGTGCGGGATGGAGCCACCTGGGTGCGGGATGGAGCTGGATGGAGCTGGATGGGTGCAGGATGGAACTGGATGGGTGCAGGATGGAGTTGGATGGATCAGGATGGAGTTGGATGGGTGCAGGATGGAACTGGATGGGTGCAAGATGGACCCACCTGGATGCAGGATGCAGCTGGATGGATCAGGATGGAGTTGGATGGGTGCAGGATGGAACCGGATGGGTGCAGGATGCAGCTGGATGGATCAGGGTGGAGTTGGATGGGTGCAGGATGGAACTGGATGGGTGCAGGACGGAGCCACCTGGGTGCTGGATGGTTCTGGAATGGAACTGGATGGGTGCTGGATATGTTCAGGACGGAGCTGGATGATTCCAGGATGGAGCAGGATGGGTTCCAGGATGGAGCAGGGTGGGTGTAGGATGGAACTAGATGGGTGCAGGATGGAGTTGGATGGGTGCAGGAGCTGGATGGGTGCAGGATGGACCCATCTGGGTGCAGGATGGAGTTGGATGGGTGCAGGAGCTGGATGGGTGCAGGATGGAGGCACCTGGGTGCAGTTTGGAGCTGTGCAACCATCACCTGAAGCCACGTTGAAGCAACAGCAGCACACAGAGGACCAGGGACATCCTTCCTTGCGCTCCAGCACCCTGGGGAGCCACCTTTGCACCCATAGGGTGCTCAGCTCTGACCCAGCACCCGCTCCATCCCCGCAGAGCCACCCGCGGACGAGCGCAGCGGCCGGACCGCGGCCAAGGGCACCGAGAGCGAAGCCACCCAGCCTGGCACCGTCAAGGTGAGTGGCACCCACACGCCCACCCCAGGGAGCTCAGCACCCTCCGAGCACCCAAAAATATCAATCCCATCCCCAGGGGCTGCTATGGAAGCGCCTGCGGGAGCGGAAAATCCGCGGCGGAGCCAGAGTGGAGCCGCCAGCAGTGCCTGGTGCCGATGGCGAGAGGTAGGGTGATGCGGTGGGCGTTGTGGGGACACGGGGACAGCGGGTGACAGCGCGGGGTCCCCGCAGGGCGCCGAGCCGGTCGGGCTCCCGCGAGTCGCTGCTGCCACCGCCGAGCGCCGCCGAGCTCGACCTGAGCGGGGACAACGTCATCGTGCGCCCCGTGCACGGCAGCATCGTGGGCGAGAGGTTCTGCTTCCAGGTAGGGCGCGATGGGCGCCCGGTGGCACCCGGTGCAGCACGTGGGGCACCCAGTGCCACCCTCTGCTGCACCCAGAGTGCCCTGTGTCACCCTGAGCAGCGCCCAGGGCACCCAGCACTGTCCCATGCACCCAGTGTCACCCTGGGGGCACCCAGTACCACCCCATGCAGCTCCCAGGCCACTCTGTGTCACCCTGAGGAGCACCCAGGGCACCCAGTGTCACCCTGGGGGCACCCAGTATCACCCCATGCAGCTCCCAGGCCACTCAGTGTCACCCAGAGCAGCACCCAGGGCACCCAGTGTCACCCTGGGGGCACCCAGTACCACCCCATGCAGCTCCCAGGGCACTCAGTGTCACCCTAAGGAGCTCCCAGGGCACCCAGCACTGCCCCATGCACCCAGTGTCACCCCATGCAGCTCCCAGGGCACCCAGTGCCACCCTGAGGAGCTCCCAGGGCACCCAGTGCTGCCCCATGCACCCAGTGTCACCCCATGCAGCTCCCAGGGCACCCAGTGTCACCCTGAGCAGCTCCCAGGGCACCCAGCGCTGCCCCATGCACCCAGTGGCACCCCATCCAGCAGCTGGGGCACCCAGTGTCACTCCATGCAGCTCCCAGGCCACTCTGTGTCACCCTGAGGAGCTCCCAGGGCACCCAGTGTCATCCTGGGGGCACCCAGTATCACCCCATGCAGCTCCCAGGCCACTCTGTGTCACCCTGAGGAGTTCCCAGGGAACCCAGCACTGTCCCATGCACCCAGTGGCACTCTGAGGAGCTCCCAGGGCACCCAGTGTCATCCCATGCACCCGGTGTCACCATGAGGAGCTCCCAGGGCACCCAGTGTCACCCCATCCAGCAGCCGGCGCACCCAGTGTCACCCTGAGGAGCACCCAGTGTCACCCCATGCAGCATCCAGGGCACCCAGTCCCTTGTGCAGGCTCCCCCCGCCCCAGCCCCCACGCCGGGGTCCCCCCCCCGGGCACCCTTGGGTGCCCCCCTCGCCCTCCAACCCTCTCGTGGCACCCAGATCATCACGGGCGAGGGCAGCCGCTCCTTTGGCTGCACCTCCCTGGCCGAGCGGGACCGCTGGATCGAGAACCTGCGCCGCACTGTGCAGCCCAACAAGGTGGGACAAGGTGCTCCCGTCCCCTGTGTCCCCAGGTCCCCCCTGTTCCTCCATCCCCGTCCAGATGCCTCCTTCCCTTCTCATCCCCAATGTCCCTTCTTGTCCCGTCATCCCCATCCAGATGCCTCCATCCCCCCTCCATTTTCTGTCCATGCATCTCCACCCAGATGCCTCCATCCTTTCCCACCCCGTGTCCCCTCCTGTGTCTCCACCCCCATCCAGATGCCTCCATCCCCTCCATCCTCTTCCGTCCTTCCATCCCCACCCAGATGCCTCCATCCTTCCCATCCCGTGTCCCCTCCTGTCCCATCATCCCCATCCAGATGCCTCCATCCTTTCCCATCCCATGTCCCCTCCTGTTCCTCCATCCACATCCAGATGCCTCCATCCCCTCTATCCTCTTCCGTCCTTCCATCCCCACCCAGATGCCTCCATCCTTTCCCATCCCATGTCCCCTCCTGTCCTTCCATCCCCACCCAGATGCTTCCATCCTTTCCCATCCCATGTCCCCTCCCGTCCCATCATCCCCATCCAGACGCCTCCATCCTTTCCCATCCCGTGTCCTGTCCTGTTCCTCCACCCCCATCCAGATGCCTCCATCCCCTCCATCCTCTTCCGTCCTTCCATCCCCACCCAGATGCCTCCATTCTTTCCCATCCCGTGTCCTGCCCTGTTCCTACATCCCCATCCAGATGCCTCCATCCCCTCCATCCTCTTCCATCCTTCCATCCCCACCCAGATGCCTCCATCCTTTCCCATCCCGTGTCCTGTCCTGTTCCTCCATCCCCACCCAGATGCCTCCATCCTTTCCCATCCCATGTCCCCTCCTGTTCCTCCATCCACATCCAGATGCCTCCATCCCCTCCATCCTCTTCCGTCCTTCCATCCCCACCCAGTTGCCTCCATCCTTTCCCATCCCATGTCCTGTCCTGTTCCTCCATCCCCACCCAGATGCCTCCATCCTTCCCATCCCGTGTCCCCTCCTGTCCCATCATCCCCATCCAGATGTCTCCATCCTTTCCCATCCCATGTCCTGTCCTGTTCCTCCACCCCCATCCAGATGCCTCCATCCCCTCCATCCTCTTCCATCCCCACCCCAACGCCTCCACCCCTGCCCATCCCCAACGTCCCCTCCCATCCCCAGGACAACTGCGAGCGCGTGGAGCTGGCGCTCACCCTCTGGGTGTACGAGGCGCGGGACCTTCCGCCGCGGCGCCGCCTCCGCTGCCAGCTCCACCTGGACGGCGCGCTCTACGCCCGCACCACGGCCAAGGCCGCCGGCCCCGGTGGCGAGCTCTTCTGGGGCGAGCTCTTCCAGTTGGCAGCCTTGCCGCGCGCCCGCACCCTCACATTGGCCCTGTGCCGCGAGGACGACGGGCGGCCCCGCGAGCCCTTGGCCTCCGTCACCGTCCCCTTGGGCGAGCTGGCGGCCTCGGCGCGGCAGCCGCTGGAGCGGTGGTACCCGCTGAGCGGCCCCGGGCACCCGGCGGGCCGCGAGCGGCCGCCGGCCGTGAGGGTGCGCGGGCGCTACCAGGAGGTGCGGGTGCTGCCCATCGTGCGCTACAAGGAGCTGGCCGAGTTCATCACCTTCCACTACCGGGAGCTGTGCGCCCGCCTGGAGCCCGTCATCGCCGTGCGGCACAAGGAGGAGCTGGCCGGCGCCCTGGTCCACGTCCTGCAGAGCACGGGCAAGGCCAAGGTAGAGCGGGTGCTGCCCAGGGTGGCAGGGGCACAGCCCGAGGTGGCATGGGCATGGCGGGGTTGGGGTGAGATGGGCATTGCCCAAGATGAGATGGACGTGGTGGGGTTGGGGTGAGATGGGCATTGCCCAAGGTGAGATGGACGTGGTGGGGTTGGGGTGAGATGAGCATTGCCCAAGGTGGAATGGGCATGGTGGGTTTGGGATGAGATGGGCATTGCCCAGGGTGAATGGACGTGGTGGGTTGGGTTGAGATGGGCATTGCCCAAGGTGGCATGGGCATGGTGGGATTGGGATGAGATGGGGACTGCCCAGAGTGAGATGGACATGGTGGGTTTGGGATGAGATGGGCATTGCCCAGGGTGAATGGACGTGGTGGGTTGGGTTGAGATGGGCATTGCCCAGGGTGAGATGGACGTGGTGGGATTGGGTTGAGATGGACATTACCGAAGGTGGCATGGGCATGGTGGGGTTGGGATGAGATGGGCATTGCCCAGGGCGAGATGGACATTGTGGGGTTGGGGTGAGATGGGCATTGCCCAGGATGAGATGGACGTGGTGGGATTGGGTTGAGATGGACATTACCCAAGGTGGCATGGGCATGGTGGATTGGGATGAGATGGACATTTCCCAAGGTGGCATCCACTTGGTTGGGGGGTGAGATGGGCATTGAGTGAGTTAGCATGGGATGGATGAGTCTTGGGTGCCAAGAGAGTTGGGTACTGCTCAAAGGGGGATGGGATGAGATGGGAAAGGTGATTTGAGGGGTGTCAGAAGAGCCAGAACTGCCCAGAGGGGTTTGGGATGGGGTGGGATGGGATGACATGGCATGGGTGAGTCATGGAAGCCAGGTGGAGATGGGATGTGATGAGAGGTAATGGGCTGGGATAGGACACGAAAGGCAATCCAGGAGGTCCCAGCAGAGCCAGAAACTGTCCAGACCAGGTTGGGCAAGGTGGTTTGGAGACTCCGGCTGTCCTCCGAGCCCACAGATGCCATCCATCCTCATAGGCCTTCCTCATTGACCTTGGCGTGGCTGAGCTGGACCGCTTCGATGACCGCGAGGCGCTCATCTTCCGTGAGAACACGCTGGCCACCAAGGCCATCGACGAGTACATGAAACTGGTGGGGGGCAAGTACCTCCAGGACACACTAGGTACGTTTTTTGGAGGGGAATTACGGGGCATTAGGAGATGTTGTGGGGGCTGTAGGACATGTTGGCCATGGTCAGGGTGTTAGGAGATGCTACAGGATTTTATGAGGTGCAGGACATGTTGGGCTATGGGGGTGAAGGACATCCATGGGGATGTAGCCCATGGTGGTGGCCAGACAATGTCCTCAATGTCCTGGTGCCCAGGGGAGGCCGTGGCCCAGCTCTGCACCTCGGATGACTCCTGCGAGGTCGATCCCAGCAAATGCGCCGGCCTCGACCTCTCCGACAACCAGAACAACCTGCGGCAGGTCTGCGAGGAGACCTTCCAGCGCATCGCCACGTCCTGCGAGTGAGGGCTGCGTCACACCGGCATGCGGACAGCCTTGGGGACGGACGTGGGGATGGCATTGGCACGGGCGATGGGACGGACATGGGGACAAGCTTGGAGGCTGGCACTGGGATGATGATGATGGAGATGGGTCCTGGCACCAGAATGGGCATGGGGTCGTCCTCTATGTGCCAAGGCCTGGCCAGGGGGCAGCAGGGCCACCTCCGACATGGGCATGTGGTTGGGCATGGGGACAAGCAGTGGGACAGGAATGGGAATGGTGTTGGGGGTGAACATTGGTGGTGGTTGGTCATGGGGATGGACAGTGGCACCAGGATGGGCCTGGGATGACTAGAATGGGCACAGAACAGGGTTGAGGATGGACATCAGCACCGTGACGGGCATGGGGACATGTACCAGCATTGGGAAGGACCCAGGGACAAGCTTGGGGACAGGCATGGGGAGAACCACAAGGATGCGCACGGCCACCACGCGGTGCGGTGGACACCGTGGTGCGCGGAGGGTCCCCGGGGACATCGGCCATCCCGACACCCCTCGTGTCACGGCTCCCCGCAGCGCCTTCCCGGCGGAGCTGGGCGAGATCTTCGCGGCGTGGCAGGAGGAGTGCGCGGCGCGGGGCAAGGAGGCCATCGGGCAGCGCCTGGTGTCGGCCTCGCTCTTCCTGCGGTTCCTGTGCCCCGCCGTCATGTCGCCCAGCCTCTTCGGCCTCGTCCAGGAGTACCCCAGCGAGGCCACCGCTCGCACCCTCACCCTGGTGGCCAAGGTCATCCAGAACCTGGCCAACTTCACCACGTAGGTCCCAGCATGGCGCTGTCACGGGGAGGTGACAGCTGCTGGGGAGGTGGCACCTGATGGGCTTGCTCTAGTGGGGCTGGTCACCCCATAGAGCATCATGGGACAGCAAGGATGTCCCCGATGTGCCACGGGGCAGATGAGATGTCCCTAATGTGCCATGGAGCATGGGGGACTTCTATGCCCCATGAGGTGCTAGAGATGTCCCCTACGTGCCATGGAGCAGCAAAAGTGTCCTCTACACCCCATGGAGCAGTAGGGACCTCCCCTATGCACCAGGGGACAGTAGGGATGTCCCCTACATCCCATGGGGCAGGAGGGATGTGTCCTACACACCAAGGACTGGCCATGGGGCAGGAGGGACTTCCAGCACATGTCATCAGGCTGCAGGAATGTCCCCTTCACACCATGGGGCAGCAGGGATGTCCCCTGCATGCCATGAATTGTCCATGGGGCAGCAGAGGACTTCCTTACGCATGAGGTTGGCACCAGCAGAGCCTCATGTATGGCTTGCTGTGGCCTGGCCCATGGGCATGGTGGTGACAGATCCAAGGATGTGGCAATGTACTGGGCTGTGGTCATGGGAGGGTTCAAGGGATGGTCCTGATGGGTTCTGGGGATGGTCCTGGTCCCAGCTAGGTTCAAGGGATGGTCCTGATGGTTTCAGGGGATGGTGCTGGTCCTAGCAGGGTTGACCCATGGTCACGGTGGTCCTCACCTTGACGGCCTGGCCTGTGGGTGACAAAGCACCGCGGTCCCCAGGTTTGGCGAGAAGGAGGCCTACATGGGCTTCATGAACGGGTTCCTGGAGGACAACTGGAGCGTCATGAGAACCTTCCTGCAGAGCGTGGCCAACCCCGAGAGCAGCGCCAGCATGGCCACCTACGACGGCTACGTGGACCTGGCCCTGGAGCTCGCCACTCTCCACCTCCTGCTCTGTGACATTTTCTCCGGCCTCGACCAGGTGCCACCTGATGCCACATGCCCCCAGGGGTGGTCGGAGAGACCAGCTGGTTCCTTCTCCTCATGTGCAGAACTGGGCACCCACTGCCAGAGATGGTACCTGCCCCATGGCCACCCGCCGTCCCCAAAACAGCTCTGTCTTGCCCCGACAGGCCACGCAGGAGGAGCTGGAGCCGCTGCCCACCATCCTCACGGCCATCCGGGAAGGCACCCCCGTCCCCGTCTCCGTCCGCCTCAGCTCCACCGTGGAGCGAAGGTACCGGTGGGGGGACACGCAAGGCTGGGGGATCTGGAGGAACTTGGGTGCAGGGGACACCCGGACGGGTGGGTTTAGGGGATGGTCCTGGTGGGTTCAGGGGATGGTCCCAGTTGGGTTCAGGAGATGGTTCTGATCCCAGTTGGGTTCAGGGGCTGGTCCCAGTTGGATTCAGGGTATGGTCCTGGCGGGTTCAGGGGATGGTCCCGGTTGGGTTCAGGGGATGGTCCTGGCGGGTTCAGGGGATGGTCCCGGTTGGGTTCAGGGGATGGTCCTGGTCCCAGCTGGGTTCAGGGGATGGTCCGGTTGGGTTCAGGGGATGGTCCTGGTGGATTCAGGAGATGGTCCCGGTTGGGGTCAGGGGATGATCCCGGTTGGGTTCAGGGGGATGGTCCTGGCGGGTTCAGGGGATGGTCCCAGTTAGGTTCAGGGGATGGTCCTGGTGGATTCAGGGGATGGTCCCGATTGGGTTCAGGGGATGGTCCTGGTTGGATTCAGGGGATGGTCCCGGTTGGGTTCCGGGGATGGTCCCGGTTGGGTTCAGGGGATGGTCCTGGTGGATTCAGGGGATGGTCCCGATTGGGTTCAGGGGATGGTCCTGGTTGGATTCAGGGGATAGTCCCAGCCGGGTTCAGGGGATGGTCCTGGCAGGTTCAGGGGATGGTCCCGGTTGGGTTCAGGGGATGGTCCTGGTGGGTTGAGGGGATGGTCCTGGTCCCAGTTGGGTTCCGGGGATGGTCTCGGTTGGGTTCCGGGGATGCTCCTCCTCTCACCGTCTCCGTTCCCCACGCGTCCCCCGGCAGCTCTCCGCGCGGCTCGGCCGAGAGCTCCAAGCCGGGCTTCGTGCCGCCGCGGGAGCTGAGCAAGCACAGCCCCCTCATCAAGAGCCAGTCGCTCACCAGCATCCGCCGGGCGCGGAGCCGCGAGGACGGAGCGGAGCCGGAGCCGTCGCCGTCGCCGCGGCCGCCCCGCGAGCGGCGGCACGTGCAGCGCGCGCAGAGCGTGCCGGCGCAGAGCAAGGCCGCACGGCGCCTGCGCAAGCAGAGCAGCGCCGAGCACGTGGCCGAGGCGCCCGGCCACCGCGGCGCGGGGTCCCCGCTGGCCCGCGACGCCCCGGTGAGCGACGGCCGCCGCGCGGGCGCCGGCGCCGCGCCGGGGCGGCCGGGCTGACGGTGACGTGTCCTCCGGTAGGGCCGCTCCAAGCTGCGCTTCTCGGCATCGCTGCCCCGCAAGCCGGCGGTGCCGTGGCAGCGCTACGCGGAGGACGCCGCCGCCGCCGCGGCGCCCGGAGAGCTCTACGCCATGCGGCCGCTGGAGAAGGTAACGCCAGCGCCCCGCGCCTGGGGACTTCCCCAATGATGTCCCCGTTGGGCGGTAGTTCTCCCAACGACATCCCTGTTGGGTGGTGGGTCCCTTAATGCCATCCCTGTTGGGTGGTGGCTACCCCAACATGGACATCCCCGTTGGGTGGTGGGTCCCCCAAAACTGACGTTCCCATTAGGCGGTGGCTCCCTCAATGCCATCCCCGTTGGGCAGTGACTCCCCCAACACTGATGTCCCCAGTGCCATCCCCGTTGGGTGGTGGGTCCCCCAAAAACGACGTCCCCATTAGGCAGTGGCTCCCTCAATGCCATCCCTGTTGGGTGGTGGCTCCCTCAACACTGACGTTCCCATTGGGTGGTCTCTCCCCCAACACCACCCCTGTTGGGTGGTGGCTCCCTCAACACTGACGTTCCCATTGGGTGGTCTCTCTCCCAACACTGATGTCTCCAACACCATCCCTGTTGGGGGGTGGCTATGACAACACTGACATCCCCATTGGGTGGTGGGTCCCTCAATGCCATCCCCGTTGGTTGGTGGCTTCCCCAACACTGACGTCCCCATCGGTGGTGGCTCCGCCAACATTGATGTCCCCGTTGAGTGGTCGCTTCCCCAACACCATCCCTGTTGGATGGTGGTTCCCCCAACACTGATGTTCCCGTTGGGTGGCGGCTCTCCCAATGCCATCCCTGCTGGGTGATGGCTCCCCCAACATTGATGTCCCCAGTGCCATCCCCATTGCGTGGTGGCTCCCCCAACACTGACATCCCCATTGCGTTGCGGCTCCCTCAGTACCATCCGTGTTGGGTGGTGGCTCTCCCAATGCCATCCCTGTTGGGTGATGGCTCCTCCAACACTGACGTCCCCAGTGCCATCTCCATTGGGTAGTGCATCCCCCAACGCCGACGTCCCCGTTGGGTGGTGGCTCCCCCAACACTGACATCCTCATTGGGTGGTGGCTCCCTCAGTGCCATCCCTGTTGGGCAGTGGCTCCCTTAATGCCATCTCTGTTGGGTGGTGGCTCTCCCAATGCCATCCCTGTTGGGTGGTGGCTCTCCCAACGCTGACGTCCCCATTGGGTGGTGGCTGTCCCAATGCCATCCCTGTTGGGTGGTGGCTCCCCCAACGCCGACGTCCCTCTCGGCAGCACGGGCGGCTCATCGAGGCGCTGCGGAAGGAGGTGGCCGAGAGCCGGGAGAGGCAGCTGGCGGCAGAGGCCCGGGTGGAGGCGGCGGAGGCCGAGCACCGCGGGCTGCGGGAGGAGCAGGTCCAGCAGCGGCAGCACCTGGAGCGGCTGCGGGCGCAGCTGGAGGAGGCCAACGCACGCTTGGCCAACCTGGGCGCCAGGTAGGGAGCGTAGGGGACAGGGGTGGCGATGGGGAGGTCCCAGGGTTACGAGGCTGCAGCTTTCACCCAAATCTGGACATGGTGGTGACGGGTCTGCACTGGACACCCAAATCTGGGCACCTGATGACGAAGGGTCTGGACTGGGCACCCAATTTTGGACACCTCATGGTGATGGGTCTACCCTATGTACCCAAATCTGGGCACCTTGCGGTTGTGATGGGTCTGCTCTGGGCACCCGAATCTGGGCACCTGGTGATGAAGGGTCTGTACTGGGCACCCAATTTTGTGCCCCTCATGGTGATGGGTCTGCACTGGGCACCCAATTTTGGGCACCTGGTGGTCATGGATCTGCACCGAGCACCCAGCTCTGGACATGGTAGTGATGATGGGTCTGCTCTGGGCACCCAACTCTGAACATGGTGGTGACAATGAGTTCGCTCTGGGCACCCGAATCTGGGCACCTGGTGATGAGGGGTCTGCACTGGGCATCCAATTTCGGGCACCTGGTAGTCATGGATCTGCACCGAGCACCCAACTCCGGTCATGGTGGTGATGGGTCTACCCTGTGTACCCAAATCTGGGCACCTTGTGGTCGTGATGAGTCTGCTCTGAGCACCCAACTCTGGACATGATGGTGACAATGGGTCTGCTCTGGGCACCCAACTCTGGACATGGTAGTGATGATGGGTCTACTCTGGGCACCTGGTGGTGAAGGTGCACCCAATTTGGACACCTCATGGTGATGGGTCTGCCCTGTGTACCCAAATCTGGGCACCTTGCGGTTGTGATGGGTCTGCTCTGGGCACCCAATTTTGGGCACCTGGTGGTCATGGGTCTGTACCGAGAACCCAAGTTCGGTCATGGTGGTGATGGGTCTGCTCTGTGTACCCAAATCTGGGCATCTCATGGTGATGGGTCTGCTCTGTGTACCCAAATCTGGGCACCTGGTGATGAAGACGCACCCAATTTGGACACCTCATGGTGATGGGTCTACCCTGTGTACCCAAATCTGGGCACCTTGCGGTTGTGATGGGTCTGCTCTGGGCACCCAACTCTGGACATGGTGGTGATGGGTCTGCTCTGGGCACCCGAATCTGGGCACCTGGTGATGAAGGGTCTGTACTGGGCACCCAATTTTGGACACCTCATGGTGATGGGTCTGCACCGGGCACCCAATTTTGGGCACCTGGTTGTGATGGGTCTGCATCAGGCACCCAACTTTGAACTTGGTGGTGATGGGTCTGCTCTGGGCACCCAACTCTCAACATGGTGGTGACAATGAGTCTGCTCTGGGCACCCGAAACTGGGCACCTGGTGATGAGGGGTCTGCACTGGGCACCCAACTCTGGACATGGTGGTGATGGGTCTGCTCTGGGCACCCGAATCTGGGCACCTGGTGATGAAGGGTCTGCTCTGGGCACCCAATTCTGGACACCTCATGGTGATGGGTCTGCACTGGGCACCCAATTTTGGGTACCTGCTGGTCATCGGTCTGCACCGAGCACCCAACTCTGGTCATGGTGGTGATGGGTCTGCTCGGGGCACCCAAATCTGGGCACCTGGTGATGAAGGGTCTGCACTGGGCACCCAATTTTGGACACCTCATGGTGATGGGTCTGCCCTGTGTACCCAAATCTGGGCACCTTGCGGTTGTGATGGGTCTGCTCTGGGCACCCAACTCTGGACATGGTGGTGACAATGGGTCTGCTCTGGGCACCCAACTCTGGACATGGTAGTGATGATGGGTCTACTCTGGGCACCTGGTGGTGAAGGTGCACCCAATTTGGACACCTCATGGTGATGGGTCTGCCCTGTGTACCCAAATCTGGGCACCTTGCGGTTGTGATGGGCCTGCTCTGGGCACCCAACTCTGGACATGGCAGTGACAATGGGTCTGCTCTGGGCACCCAAACCTTGGTCTCCTGCAGGTTGACCTCCGCCGAGGGCGCCCGCAAGAAGGACCTGGAGAGGCTGAAGGCCAGCGAGGAGAAGGGCCGAGCACTGGTAAGAGCGGGCCGCCGGCGCGGCGCCGGCGTCCCCAGGGCGCGGGGCTGACGCGGTGGCCCCGCAGGAGACGCGGCTGTCGGCGCTGGAGCGGGAGCACGGGGAGCTGCGCGGCGCCGTCGCCCAGCTCCTGGGCCGCCCCATCCGGATGGTCCGGCGGGCGCCGAGCCGGGACGAGAGCGGTGACGATGCCCAGGCCACCAGCGTGTGACACGGCGGAGCCACGTCGCCTCCGGTGTCCCCAGGCAATAAAGTGTCGGCGTTACTCCGAGGAGGTCCTGGTTGTGTCCCCAAGGCCATCGCGTCCCGTGGAAGCTCTTCTGGGGCCTCTGGGCAAGAGCCGAGGACATCTATGGAGCTGGTGGCTTTTGTGCCTGGTCGGCTAAAGTTGGGGATGGATGAAAATTGTCACCACTAAGGCCTGAAATGGGGCCACTGAAGGGATAAATGGATAAACCTGGGCAGGACCGTGAAGATACCATGGGGCAGAACCAGGTCAGGACCATGGAGACACAAGCCAGGACGATGGGCATCCCAAGTAGGGTCAAGGATGCAAGGACCGTGGAGTCTCCATGGGGAAGAACCTCAACAGGACCATGGAGACCCCCGGGGCAGGTACATGAGGCAGAAGCAGGTCAGGACTACGGACATACAAGGTAGCACCATGGGGCAGGACCTTGACAAGACCGTAGGGACCCCCATGGGGACCCAGAGCAGGTCAAGGACGGCAGGACCACGGAGATCCCATGGCAGGACCTTGAAAAGAGGATAGGGACACTGTGGCAAGTCAAGGGAGAAGAATTCAGGCAGCGCCATGGGGCAAGACCATGGGGACCCCAAAGAAGGTCAAGAATGGCAGGTCCATGGGGACCCCATGGCAGGTCCATGGCAGGAGCATGACAGGACCATGGGGACCGCATGGCAGGTCCATGGGGAACCACAAGGAAGGTCAAGACTGGCAGGACCATGGGGACCCCATGGCAGGTCCATGACAGGACTATGGCAGGACCATGAGGACCCCAAGGCAGGTCCATGGGGACCCGAGCAGGGTGGGGGGTTCCCGCCCCCATGGAGGCCCCGGGTCCTCCCCCACTGACAGGGACCGTCTCCCTCCGCCACTCCTAAGATGGCGGCCGCGCGAGGGCCGTCGCGCAGCGATGACGCAAAGGCCTTGCCGCCGCCACGCGCTCCTCCCCCCTCCCCCCTGGAAGGTCGCCGCGCCCCCCGGCCCCCTCCCCACGCGCGCCACTCCCAACATGGCGGCGCGCAGCGAGCTGCGACGTCATCGGCTGCGCGACGGCGGGAGGAGGAGGAGGGGGAGGGTGAGGCGGCGCCTCCGCCGGGGCGGGCGAGGCGGCGCCGGGGAGGGAGGAGGAAGAGGCGGTTTCGGCGCGGGGCGGAAGGAGGCGGCAACATGGCGACGGGGCCGCGCGGCGGGCGCCCGCCGCCCCCAAGATGGCGGCGGCGGCCTCGTCGCGCGCCGCGTGACGTAGTCAGGCCCCGCCGCGGCGAGGGGGGCGGGGGAGCGGCCGGAGCGGCGCAGGCGGCGGCGGCGGCGGCGGCGGCGGAGGGACTGGCCGGGCCCCCGGCGGGGCATTTAAAGGCGCCATGTCCCGGGCGCGCCGGCCGCTGCGGGGGCAGCAACCGGGGCCGGGGCGGCGGCAGCAGCGACGGCAGCAGCAGCGGTAACGGCGGCAGCGGTGGCAGCGGCGCCGTTGAGGAGCCCGGCGGGCCCGGCCCCGGGGGGGCGGCGGGGTGAGTGGCCGCGGCGACCGGAGCCGGTGGCGGCCGGGGGAGGCCGGGGGGACCCCCCGGTGCCGGAGCCGGTTGCGGGGACGGGGAGCGGCGCGGGGGGAACGGGGGAACCCCCCGCTCGACGGCCCCGTCCGGGGTGCTGAAACGCGGGGGGGGGCCGGGGCCCGGGCGGCCGGGGGGGTCCCGGTGCCCGAGGGGGGCCCGGGTGTCCGGGGGGGGGTGGAGGGACCCAGGCGTCCCGGGGCAGCACCGGGTTGGGGGGGGTGGGTAACGGGGCAGGGGGGGCCCAGGCGTCCGGTGTTACAAGGGGGAGCACAGGGGGCCCAGGCGTCCGGGGCGGGGGGGGGGGACGGGACACCGGAGTGTCCGGGTTGGGTTTCCGTGCCCGAGGGCCCAGGCGTCCGGGAAGAGGGAGCCGGGACGGCCCCGAGGGGAGCGGGAACCGGGGCCGGGGCCATCAGGGGCCCAGGCGTCCGGGCTGGGGGGGCCCGTTGGGTTCTCCCCCCCCGCTTGCTCTAACGCTTCCCGTTTTTCCGCAGCTCCGGCTCCGCTCGCTCCGTTCCCGGCCTGAACCGCGGCGTCTTTTCCAGCTCCGGCCTCTTTCCCGGCTGTTCCGGAGCGTGCGACGAGCTGCCGGGTCTCTGCGCGTGGCGGAGCCCCTGCTGGGAGCCGGCGGGCGCCGGCGGAGCCGGAGGGTTTGGCGGCAGGTAGGGACGTCCGCCGGGAATTGCGGGGCCGGCTTCCCTCTTCCCGAGCTCCGCCGGGAATTGCGGGGCCGGCTTCCCTCTTCCCGAGCTCCGCCGGGAATTGCGGGGCCGGCTTCCCTCTTCCCGAGCTCCTCCGTGCTGGAGGACGGGGAAAGGAGGGGAGGGAAGGGGGTCGGAGCGCTCCGATGCTCCGTATCCCTGTGGTTAACGGAAGCGGCTCCGGAGAGGCTCGGAGATGCCGGGCTGGGATGGTAACAGCATCGGAGGACCTTGTTCCGGCTTCTTCCCGATGGACAGACTCTTCTCATCCCACTGCTATTCCCGGGAAAAGGAATCCCGCCGCCATCTGCAGTGAATCCCTCAGCGCCAAGGACTCTGGAGCCCAATTCCCGAATTCTGGATAATCCAAACACTCCTGGAATCCAACGCTCGGCTTTGGAGTTGCCTTGCTGCCGTATAAGTGGAAGCGACGGGCGAGCTTCCCAAGGGATCATTCCTGCTCCGGGTGGGGAAAAAAGTGTGTTTCTCCGTTAAACGCTCTCGTTAATGTGGCTTTGGGATGAGTTTTCCTGCTGTCCGGGCTCTCCGGAGGATTGACGCCGCTCGGCAGAGGTTTTTCCATGCCTGGAAATCCTGTGGCATCCGTCTCGGCCCGGGTTCGGAGCAGCTTTGCCCCTGCAGGGAAGCAACTTCGGGATTCCCCCCGGATTGAATTCCAGCTCCAGCGCTCATATTCCTCTTGATTTGCCAGAAAGGTGGAATATTTTGGGAGAAAAATCCGCTGTTGGGGCAGGTTGCGGCGCTGCTGGATTTAGGCTCCGTCGGCCTCGGATCCTGCGCTGGATCTGGGAAAACCAGAGCGAGAGCCGGTGGTGCCGGCGTCCCGCTTTTCCCGGTCGGATGCGTCTCGTCTCTACCGCTTATTCCTGCTTGGAGAGGGGGGAAAACAACTCGTGCCATTTGGACTGGCTCGTCTCCGGCTTTTCCCGGCTCTTCTCCGACTTTTCCCGGCTCGTCTCTGACTTTTCCAACCCGCAGCTCTTCCCAACTCTGGCTTTTCCCAATCCCAGCTTTTTGGCGTCTTTTTCCCCCCTGGTTTTTTGAGCGAGCGGCTCTGAACGACCAGGGCTTTTTTTGTGCTCGGAGCGGGCGGGATGGATTCCCCTTTTCCCTGGGCCTTTCCCGGGAAGGAAGCAATTGTCCCCACTTAACCGTTTTTGCATTTAAATCACCCCGATCCTGCTCCGCCTTTGCCTGGATGGGCTGGGGGAGGGTGGCCGGAATCCGGCTCCTTCCCTTGACATGAGCGGCTGCTCCTCGGCACCCGGCTCCGGTAAGACGCTCCTTTTCCCTACCTTTTTCCCATGGGAAAAGAGCCTTTTATCCCTGTTTTTGTCCCGTGGGGAAAAGGGTCTTTTCCCCCCTTTCCATCTTTGTAGCGATTTTTTTTTTTAAGGATGGGATCCCTGTTTTTTTTTTTTTCCTCTCCCTGTGTGGAAAAACGTGGTGGGATACGGATAAAGCAAGGGGGGATCTCCGGCATTCCCGAGTTTTCCTTAGCCTTAAACCCCATCCAAGCAACGTGTTGGACACGGATGCAGTAGGACCGGCCGGAGCGGGAACGGTTCTCGCCATCCGGCAAAGCCGGAGCGGGAAGGAGCTTTTTCTCCACAGCAGGGAGGGGGATGCCACTTTCCCCTCCCAAATTCCCATAATTTGGGGTTTTTTTTCCAGGAAAGGGGGACACAGCATCGCTGCATCCAGTGGCTTCTGCTTCGTGCCCAAATTCCTTTATTTTGGGGGCTCAATTCCCTTTTTTCCCCGCGTACGTTCCCGAATCCCGGTGCAAAGGAGGGATGGGGTCTCCCTGCCTCCGTCCGCGCCGGGTTTTTCCTCCAGGATTAGAAAAGCCAGGGAAAAGCTTTGGAAAAAAAAAAAAAGCTTTTCCACTTGGCTAAGCGGGGCCATCAAGGGCCCCAACGACGCGGCCGCCTCGGGGCACTCGCTCTCCCGCTCGGCATCTCCGGCGCTTCCCGAAAAGCCGGAAAGCTCCGAGCGGCTTTTGGGGCTCGTTCCCAAGGAGAAACTCCGGAGTCGGGATTTTTTTTCCCCCGTGCGCCGGCTGCCGACGGAGCAGCTGGTCCGTGGGATGCGCGAGGAGCCGGCGGCGGCGGTCGGGATCTGCTGGCAAAGAGGTGTCAGGCAAAAGTCGGGATTGTCGGAGCTCTCCTTTGGATACCTGTAGGAAACTGAGGAATCCTCTTGGAATAAGAGCTTTTTTGGTATTATTTTTGGTTTCCCGATCTCGGATGCCGAGGTCGAGCAGTCCAATCCGGCTCCATCTGGAGAAATTCCTATGCTGATGCCGTCTCTGGTTTCCGAGCTCTTCTTCCCGGATTGCCGGATGCTCCTTCCCAGGGACGATGGATGAGCCCGATCCTGGTCTATGATCCGTGTGGCTGTGGATTGGGAGAAGGAGGAAAAGGGGGGGATAACCCAGGACGGAGGGAGACATCGTTCCCACATCGGATATCCCGCATCGGATACGGAAGGCGCGAGCGAGGCGTCCGCACGTGGAGACAGCAGGAAAACCATCCCGTGTCCCCCTTCCGCTTCCCGGATGGGAAAATCCTTGGGAAGCCTCTGACTTGGGAAAGAGCATGGAAGAGCCTTCGATAACACCCACGTGCCATGAATCCAAGCGGGAATTTGAGGCCACCGCGCGGCTCCTTAAAGCCACCAACCTCTTGGAGCAGGGAAAAAAAAAAAGACGGCAACGGGCTCCAGAGCGGGATCATCCCGCTGGATCAGGGAAAGCGGCTCCCCCTGCTTTCCTTTATTATTATTCCTATTAATTATTATTTTCCGGCTCCTCCGGCTGGCTGGTTTCCTTCCTCGCCTCTCCCTCCGTGGCCCCGGGGCGATGGGATGGGAAGAGGCGGCTCCGGAGAGCACGGATAATTCCCTCTCTTCATTTGCATTGTTACCTTGAAGGTATTTATAGTCCTCGCCTCCTTCTCGCCCGGGTAAATTTAGCTCCTCCGGGCTCCTTTCTTCCCGATAAGCTCCGCTTTTTTGCTCCGCTGTCCCTTTTTTCCCTCCTTTCCGACGGAGCGGGATCTGCCCGGGCTTGTCCCATGGGAGCCCTCTGAAACCTCCTTCCCGGTTTCTTTCCCGTGCGCTTTTTATCGGCAAAAGCGGATTGGGCGCTCCATGCGGATAAGTGGGAATTTTTCCCGTGTTGGATCCGCAGGGATGGCGGTGGTTGGATGGGAATGAGGCTGGGATGGAGGATGGTGGCTTTGGATGGCAAAGCGCCGGCCCAACCCGCTGCTGCATCCCGGTGCTCCCACCCTCATCCCGGAGTTTCTTCCCGATGGCGCCGGAGTCCTTGGAGAAATGGAAGTTTTGGGAAGGGAGTAAACGCGGAGCTTTCCCGGATTTGGGATGAGGAAGCGGAATTATGGGTCCGTTTGCAGGGGACTCTTCTCCGCAATCCCGATCCGTGTGGGGATGGAGAAGGATCGCTCGACCTCATCCCAGTACCAGGAATCCGCTCCCGAAATGGGAAACTCGGGAGCTTCCTCACACAGAGACCCACTGGATGCTCCCCCTCGGATACATCCCGGTGCAGCCGCGTTGGGGATCTTCCCGGAGAAAATCCCTGCTCCTCTCTCACCTTCCTCCCTTTTTTTTTCCCCTCTTTCTCCCAGATTTTTCCGGCAATCCCCTGGCCGAAAACGCGGATTTTCCGGGCGGGCGACGCGGCGCCAGCGGCGAGGGATGGAGAAACCCGACCCTCCTTTCTCGGAGCAACCACGGGAACGGCCGGGAGACGGAGGCCGAGCCGGGCGGATTCCCGGAGCGCCGGAGCCCACGGAAGAGCCTTTCGCCTCCCTGGAGCGCCCCCCTTTTGTCGAGGAGGCTCCGGAGAGCCCGGATCCGGCGGGAACGGAGCTCTTCCCTTCCCAAAATCCACCGGCCCTGAGCCGGGATGGTGGCCAAGGAACTCCAGGAACCGAGGAGGAATCCGCTTTCTTCTCCGTCCAGGAGCCGGACGTCACCTTGGAATCCCAGGACGTGGCAGGTAGGAGGGTGGCCGGGTCCATCCGTCCCTCTTTCCCGGTCCTGTTTGCACCGTTTGGGATGTTTCTTTGGGAAGGAAAATGGGATGGAGATGTCAGAGTCTTCCGGCGCCGTGTTTTCCTGCTCCATGGGGTTTGCTCCGCTTGGAGGAACGTTCAAACGGATGTTTCTTGGTGGATGGTGGGATGAGTGGTCACCGGGGGACATTCCAGTGTTGGAATATCGCTGGGATGTTCCCAACCCAACAGCACTTGGAAAAGAGTGGGATGCATGGAAAGAGAGGCTTCCCGAGCCTCTTATCCACCCTTTTCCCGTGTATCCGCATGTCCCGGTGGAGCGTTGGGCTTGGAGGGTCCCAATGCTGTTTTCGGGAGAGCTTGGGAGAAGGAAGTCGTGGAAAACGTTTTGGGAATGGGAAAGCGGAAGGAATTGCTAGCCGGGATCTCTGCCGTGACATTCCCGTGTTCAGCACCACAGACAGGGATGCAAAAAATTCAGGGATGCACAAAAATCCAGGGGGATGCAAAAATCCGGCGGCTTTTCCGCACTTCCTTGCTGCACGCAGACTTCCCGCTCAATGGGAAGCGGATCCGGAAATCCAAGAGGCTTCAGGTCCTTCTTGGCTCGTTGTCCGGAAATGTTTTGGATTGCTCCTGGATTTGAGCATCCCGCTGGAGCATCCCTCTGGATCAGCTTGTGCAGGGAGACCCTGCAGAGCTCCCCCAATATCCCTTTTTTCCTGCCAAATTCCCATCCCAAATACTCATTTCCTTCCGCTTCCGCAGCAGAGATCCCTAAGGGATCAGCGAGGGGAAAAGGAGGATTTTAAGGATCAGGTGCAGCAGGGCATCCCATGGGATTGCAGCTTGGTGCCTTGCGGGATACTTCGGTGCAATGTGGTTTTCCAACGTGATTATCGGATCGGGATTCAGCGGTTGCCGCTGGCTTTTTTCGGAGCGATGAGGAAAAGCATCCACGCGGTTGGAAAACCCTTCCTGGGATGCACAGAGGGAAGCAGAGCGGGAAAGAAGCCGGAAAAGCTTTAGGAAAGGCCGCGTTGCCGGTCGCTGGGGTGCCAGCTCCATAGGGAATGGCCAAAGGAGCCAGGATGAGGCTCCAAAGCCCACACGGAAGTTGGGATGAGGCTCAGGAGCGGCTCTGCTTCCCAAGCCCCCCATCAGGCTCATTCCCGGGATTCGGCTTGGGAAGGGGCTCTAGAAGCGCTGCAGCTCGTTCAGCGGGTGCGATCCAAGCTTTATTTTTCCCTCTTTCCCATGGGAATGCCGCCCCCGCCGAGGTCCGAATCCCGGAGCGTTTTGTCTCCCGCTGCATTTCCTCAACGGCCCCTTTTGCCGGAGGGCAGGGAAGTTTTATCGGCTCCAAGCCGGGATGCGGCGGGGGGAGCGGGAGGGCGGTTTCCTGCGGCCGGGAGCGCCGCGGATATCGCCGGGAGCAGCCGGAGCGGCGGAGCCGCCGGAGGGAAGCGGCGCCGGAGGCTCCGGGGCCACCGCGGAGCATCCGGGCGCGTGGCGGGATGCCTGGGGAATAACCCGGATTCGGCTTGGCCTGGGGTTATCCCACATTTGGGAATGCCGGAGCAGGTCGTGGTGCCACCAGGTCCCCCATGCAGGGATGAGCTGTGGCTCTAGGGGTGCCACCAGGTCCCAAAGGAGGGGACGTCCCAGTCTGCAGGGTGTCACCAGGTCCCCCGTGCAGGGATGACCAGCTCTAGAGGTGCCACCAGGTCCCAAAGGAAGGGGACGTCCCAGTCTGCAGGGTGTCACCAGGTCCCCCGTGCAGGGATGACCAGCTCTAGAGGTGCCACCAGGTCCCAAAGGAAGGGGCGTCCCACTCTGTGGGGTGCCACCAGGTCCCCCATATAGGGATGACCGGCTCTAGAGGTGCCACCAGGTCCCTAGTGCAGGAAGGTCCTGTGCTGGGGGTGCCACCAGGTCCCAAATGAGGGGACCTTCTGCTCCAGAGGTGTCACAGCAGCATGTGGTGCCACCAGGTCCCCTGTACAGGGATGAGCTGTGGCTCTGGGGATGCCACCAGGTCCCAAATGAGGGGACGTCCTGCTCTGCAGGGTGTCACCAGGTCCCCCGTACAGGGATGACCGGCTCTAGGGGTGCCACCAGGTCCCAAATGAGGGGACATCCCGCTCTGCAGGGTGCCACCAGGTCCCCCGTACAGGGATGACCGGCTCTAGGGGTGCCACCAGGTCCCAAATGAGGGGACCTCCTGCTCTGGGGGTGTCACAGCAGCATGTGGTGCCACCAGGTCCCCCATGCAGGGATGAGCTGTGGCTCTAGGGGTGCCACCAGGTCCCAAATGAGGGGATGTCCCAGTCTACAGGGTGTCACCAGGTCCCCCATGCAGGGATGACCAGCTCTAGAGGTGCCACCAGGTCCCAAAGGAAGGGGCGTCCCACTCTGTGGGGTGCCACCAGGTCCCCCATACAGGGATGACCGTCTCTAGAGGTGCCACCAGGTCCCTAGTGCAGGAAGGTCCTGTGCTGGGAGTGCCACCAGGTCCCAAATGAGGGGACCTCCTGCTCTGGGGGTGTCACAGCAGCATGTGGTGCCACCGTGTCCCCCATGCAGGGATGAGCTGTGGCTCTAGAGGTGCCACCAGGTCCCAAATGAGGGGACGTCCCAGTCTACAGGGTGTCACCAGGTCCCCCGTGCAGGGATGACCAGCTCTAGAGGTGCCACCAGGTCCCTAGTGCAGGAAGGTCCTGTGCTGAGGGTGCCACCAGGTCCCAAATGAAGGGATGTCCCAGTCTGCAGGGTGTCACCAGGTCCCCCGTGCAGGGATGACCAGCTCTAGAGGTGCCACCAGGTCCCAAATGAGGGGACCTCCTGCTCTGGGGGTGTCACAGCAGCATGTGGTGCCACCAGGTCCCCTGTACAGGGATGAGCTGTGACTCTGGGGGTGCCACCAGGTCCCAAGGGAGGGGATGTCCTGCTCTGCGGGGTGTCACTGGGTCCCTCGTGCAAGGATGACCAGATCTAGGGGTGCCACCAGGTCCCAAATGAGGGCATGTCCCAGTCTGCAGGGTGCCACCAGGTCCCCCATGCAGGGATGACCAGTTCTAGAGGTGCCACCAGGTCCCAAATGAGGGGACCTCCTGCTCTGGGGGTGTCACAGCAGCATGTGGTGCCACCAGGTCCCCCATGCAGGGATGAGCTGTGGCTCTGGGGGTGCCACCAGGTCCCAAATGAGGGAACATCCTACTCTGTAGGGTGCCACCGGGTCCCCTATGCAGGGATGACCAGCTCTAGGGGTGCCACCAGGTCCCTAGCATGGCCTGTCCTGCTCTGTGGTCCCCAACGCAAGGCTGTTGGCCAACGGGGACCCGGTGGTGACAAAGCCAAGGGCTTGGGGCGTTGGTGGGTGTCTTGCTTCCCAACTTTTGCCTGTTTGGATTGATCTTTGCAAACAGGAACCGGGAGACAGCCGGTGGTTTCCAATTTGGGATAAAACCCTCCGGAATGGTGCGTTTTGCAACTTCTCCCAGAGCCGAGGCTGGGAATGAGATTGGGAAAAGCTTGGAGAGAGTCGAGGAAATGGATTAAGACCAGGATAAATATTGAGGTGATGGGAATCTCAGGTTGGGAAATGCAGAGAATTACAGCCCCGAAATCTGTTAATTTGGAGGCTGCTTCTCCCTGGGCCTGGGAAGAGCGGAAGGCGGCTTTTCCTTTAGGATCGGATAGAAATCCTATGGAAAGGTTCCCTATGTGAAACCCTATGGAAGACCAGGCTCCGGACTGGGGTCTGTGTGGGACAGGGAAGGTGCTGCCATCGGCTCCGTTTAATTTATACGGATCCAACAGCACGGACAATATCCAAGACGGATGGCGCGTGGCTGCGGCTCAGCCTTTCCACCATCTTCAGTCGCCTCTTGTTTCTCCACCTTCTTCTTTTCCTCCTTTTTCCCCCTTGTTTTAATCCTTTCTGCCTCGTCCTCTTGGTCCCAACAGTTTTGTGAGGAAATGGAGGAAGGAAAATGTGCTGGAGGCTTCTCCAAAGCCCTCGGAGAAACTGTTGGCTCTGGAGAGCAACTATCGCTGTTGCTTGGCCATTGGTCACCTCTTGGTGTGACCTACCCTGTCTTGGAGGTGCTACAACCCCAAGAGCTTGTTTGGAAACGCTGTGAGAGCAAAGAAACGGAGGTCTTGGTGTGGTTGCTTATGGAAGGGACGTGGGACTCCATGGGGAACGTGTTCCTGGAGGAGCTCCGTGTTCACCCAGGGCCTGGAAGTCCTTCTGGAGGAGGGTGTTAAGGTGTTTTACAAGCCGATGGTGCAGCCTATTTGCCCAATGGGACCTCAGCGTGGTTGTGTTCTTGGTGAAGGGTTGACCTTCACCAAGGGGTGAAGGTAGCTCTGGCATTTGAAGGCAAATGTGGAGAGGAGACATATAGGGTGGGACATTATTTAAGATCAGAAGGACACGTTGTATCTCCATGGTCTTCTACAGAGTCCTCTTCCTTGAACTCTCCCTTGAACGAAGACCTGATGGTGCAAATTATTGACCACCGATGTGTGGTTAGGTCCTAAAATGCTGTTCTTCCCCAATTTCATTGCGCTGGAGATCAACCACCCAACTCTCCTTCCTGTAGGAACTTCCAGACGAGAGGCAGGAGGAATTGGCCAGAGCAGCTGCTCTGTCCAAGCCTGGAAGACAAAATTAAGGGTCAAAATAGGAGGCCCAAATGCTTCCAGGCCCTGCATCCCCAGGGATTGTCCTAGGGGAGATGTGTGTTTAGGTGAGGTGACGTCACGTTGCTGTTGGTCTTAATTGGAGCGTTGTTTTTAGGAGCACATTGAGGGAAACAAAATTGTCTTGACCAGGTGGATCCTCACACAACTGCTCCGGGGTGGAAACCCTCTGGGTTCCATCCCTCTCCTTGCGAGATGAGGAAAGGGAGACCCGGCCACCTCCAAACCTTTCCTCCAAGCTGAACAGTTCGGGTTTTCCCGCCCTTGAGGCACGTTTGCCAACATCTAGACCGTTTTTATGGCCCTCCCTTGAACCCCTTCCAGGAAAGATAGGGAAGACATGAGATAGGCACCCGGCCGAGGTGCCTTGATAATCTCTCGCGGGGCCTGGTGTCAATGTGCAGCGACTGTTAATCTTTCCCAAGACTCGACATGGGTGAGGGGCCGTGTTGCCCCCGTAGAGCGTGGGGTGGCCGTTGCTCCTCGTTATCTCCCTACACGATGGGGCCAACTCGCGCGAGGGCGCGTTAAACTCGCCGGATTTCAACCTGGGAGCTGGAGCTCGTGGTCCCAGGAACCTTCCTCGCTAGTTAGAGCTCCCTCGGCCTCGGAGCCTGCGAGTGTTGCCAGGAAAGATGTCATGTTGTTGCCTAGCACATAAATAATCGGGTGTGCGAGGCCAAGACGACAGGCAGGGTTTGGCCTGGGACGTGGAGTGGAGTCAGGAACCCTAAAGTTGCACGGAAGAACGTGTGGATCCTTCTGGTGAGGGTGTAGCCCAACTTTGGGGTCTTCCTGAAGGCTTTGGGGGCTGGTGGCTATCGAAAGGGGCCTTGGGCAAGCATCGGGGTCTTCCCAGGAGGTTTGGGGGCTGGTGGCTATCTAAGGGTGTCTTGGGCAAGCATCAAGGTCTTCCCAAGGGCTTTGGGCATTGGTGGCTATCTAAGGGTGCTTAGGGACAAGGGTCAAGGTCTTCCAAAGGGATTTGGGGGCTGGTGGCTATCTAAGGGTGCTTTGGGACAAGGGTCAAGGTCTTCCAAAGGGATTTGGGGGTTGGTGGCTATCTAAGGGTGCCTTGGGCAAGCATTAAGGTCTTCCCTATGGGTTTGGGGGCTGGTGGCTATCTAAGGGGGCCTTGGGCAAGCTTCAGGGTCTTCCTGAAGGCTTTGGGGGTTGGTAGCTATCTAAGGGGGCCTTGGGCCAAGCATCAAGGTCTTCCCAATGGGTTTGGGGGTTGGTGGCTATCTAAGGGCGCTTTGGGACAAGGGTCAAGGTATTCCTAAGGAGTTTGGGGGTTGGTGGCTATCTAAGGGTGCTTTGGGCAAGCGTCAAGGTCTTCCCAATGGGTTTGGGGGTTGATGGCTATCTAAGGGTGCTTAGGGACAAGGGTCAAGCTTTTCCCAAGGGATTTGGGGGCTGGTGGTTATCTAAGGATGCTTTGGGCAAGCGTCAAGGTCTTCCCAATGGGTTTGGGGGTTGGTGGCTACCTAGGGGTGCTTTGGGCAAGTGTCAAAGTCTTCCCAAAGGATTTGGGGATTGGTGGCTATCTAAGGGTGCCTTGGGCAAGTGTCAAGGTCTTCCCAAAGGATTTGGGGGTTTATGGCTATCTAAGGGTGCCTTGGGCAAGCGTTATGGTCTTTCCAAGGGATGTGGGTGTTGGTGGCTATCTAAGGGTGCCTTGGACAAGCGTCAAGATTGGGACTGGGCGTTGGCGCAAGGGTGGCATTGAGCACAGCGATGTCCTCGGGGGTTGGCGGGGTAGATTTGGCCGTGACCCTCGAGCGCTGCCACCCCGAGCAGGGCAAGTGGCGATTAAAAACAGCGACTCATGGCCATCGGCGCCCCGGAAATCGGGGCGGAAAGCGCCAAAAGCGGCGGCGACCCCGTTGCTCCCGCGGCGCCGGGCATGGCCGGGCTCTTCGTCCGCGTGGAGAGGATTTGTTGGGAGCCCTTCTCCAAGCCGAGCACCTGCCGTGCCAGTCTTCTGGCATCTATAAATAACCCCACGGCTCCGGAGCCGGCGCTCGCGCTAACCAGGCCACGGTTTAAAAATAAGTCGGGCCGAGCCCTGGAGTCTCCTGCGGCCTCTCAAACTAGGACGAGTCCCGCGCCCAAGGGGACATCGACGGGAGCTCCTGGGGAGCTGCTGCCCGAGGTATTTCCAGGTGGGAAAGGGGCCGGGGTTGTAGCTTGGCGCTCTGAGCGGGAGCATCCGCTTTGCTGAGCGGCGGTGGGGTCTTGGGTGGAGCGAGGCTTCCGTTCCTGGTATAAATCCCATTGGACACGGGACCCGTTGCGTGTGTGTGGGCAGCTTGAACGTGGATTGCTTGAGATGGGTGCTGTGGGGACATCTCTGCACCCTGGTCCCCCTTGGCCATGGCCGTTGTCCCCCTTGGCCATGGTCATTGTCCCCCTTGGCCACGCTCAACGCGGTCTCTTGCTCCATCCAGGCCGGATGACCGGACAACCCAAGCAAGCGGCCAAATCCCGTCCTCCAAATACGAGGAGGGATAAAAATTATCCAGGGGAACGTGAAGGAGGTCGTGGCCATGAGTTGTTTCGCAGGAGCAAAGTCCTTGGTGGAGGAGGTGTGGTGGTGGCAGAGCCTTCGTCCCCCTTGGGGCTCCTCCCCAACGGAGAGTTGTTGGCTCTGTCCTTTTCCATGACTGTTACCTGGTGCGTTACTGAAGTTCTGGGTCGTTTGCATGGTCAAAATTGTCCTTTTTTTTCTCTTGTTTCCCATAAATGGGGACCGTGTGTATCTGTAGAGAGCGTCTTTGGGGGTTGAGCTTCAAGAATTCACAAGCAAAAGACTCTAGACCAAAAAAATGGCCTAAAGAGGGTGGGGAAAAACATTTTTCTCTAATTTGGACCCTCTGTTGGAGCAGGGGGAGGAGGAAGTGTTGGGTGAAGGATGCTCAGCTCGTCCACAGGTCTCGCAGCAGATACATCAGCTCCGGGGTGGTTGGGGACCGCTCGGATTGCGCGTTACAGCACCCGGATGAGCTGCGATCGGACGGAAACGCTTACCGGAGAGTTCAAGTCTCCTCCTTGTAGGACATTTTGGTGGCAGAAGGATCTCGGCAGCTTTTTGGGTCTCCTCGGGGTGGTTCTTCCTCACCCCAGCGCTCTCCTGGCACCCAGTGTGCGAGATGCCCCCAGACGAGGCCGCGCTGTGATTTATTGCCCCGCTCCAAGGCCCGGAGCGCAACGGAGCCGCGAATTCCCCGCGTTCACGGCCGGGAAAACACTGCCGCTTTTATCGGAGCAGCCCGTGATCTTCGTGGAGATGGATCCAAACAAGATGAGCTTGCGACAGAGCCTGGAAGGATTTCAAGGAGCTTGGAGAGAGAAACGCTCTTTCATTCGACGCTGGACGTGTCCTCGGCTGACGAGGAGAGTTTCTGCCGCGCGTCACCACGAACCTTCCTTAATGCCGAGGATGAGCTCGCTCCGATCCTTCGTGATCCTTTAATGGAAGAGTTAAGGGTTTTCTTGGAATTGGGAATGGAAAGGCTCAATTTGGGCTCCCCTCTGCAGGTGAAAGTGTCGCTGTTGGGGTTGACGCTGAGAGATGGTCCAAGCCCAACGGAGGTGGCAGCAGCATCTTCTGCCCTCGCTCCATGCGGTTCTTCCTGGCACCACGTGGTCCAAGCCTGGGAATCCTGCTGGGAGTCTCATCTTGATCCCGGGAACCCGGAGCAGCTGGAGTTGCGCTTCCTGCAAGAAGCCCATGTATTGCTGAGCTTGGATTTTGGCCAACGCCGCCCTTTTTTTAGGGAAACGCAGCCCAAAACTCTGTTCCCTCTTGCCTGGATCTTCACAGACATGCCCAGCGCCGCGTCCTCTCCCACACCGGCATCGGAAGAAGCAACAGCTCATCCCGTTGTCCCGACTTCCTGCAAAAATAAAACCCGAGGAGCCGAGCGCTCCGCAGGAGAGGGGGGGAAAAAGCTCCGGAAGGTCGAGCGCAACCGGCAGCCGGCTGGGAAGGAGAGCTGGGAAAGTGTCGGGTTCCCGCTGGCTCCTGCCAAGCCAAACAAGCGGCCGCGCTCCCCTTTCCGCCCCGCACCTGTTTCGCTTTCGCTTGATCCGGAGCGGGACCCGGAGCGAGCGGGAGCCCCTCGGCCCCAGCTTTTCCAGGAGGATTTGAGGGATTTTTTTGGATTCTTTCCCCCCGATCTCATTAGATTTGCAGATTGCCGAGAGCTTTCCAGCAAATTGCAGCTGCCTGCGGAGCCGATTCTGGCTCCGCTTTTCTTAGCTGCTTCTCCCAGGCCTTTTTAAGAAGCGCTCCGGGCGCCGCAGGTCGCAAACCGCAGTTGTGTTTTTTTTTTTTCCTCTTTTTGGGGCTTTTTTTCCCTCTTAACCACACGGCCGGTGACTCACAGCTCCCGTGCCATCCTGCAGCCGCTCCGGCTCGCGGGCTTCCCGCGTCGCCTTCCCTTCCGCTCCGGGGATTTTAACTCGCGCTCCCGATTTCCGGGGTCTCCCACCTTTCCCTTGGCAAAATCCCCATCTTTTTTCCAGCTGAAAGCTGTTGCTCCGCTTCACGGGGGCGTTTGAGGTCGGGAACCACGTGGGAAGTCACCGGTGCCTCTCCGGGAGGCTCCATCTATCCCCACGTATTTATTTGGGATTAGGATTTCTTCTCAGTTCGGCCTTCGTAGCCACCACTGGTTGGTTCTTCATCATCCTCCCCGCTAGGTTTTTCCTGTTATCCATGAATCCCGCTGCAGGGGGGTTTTCCACTGCAGCTCTTCCCCCTTGCATCCCACAAATCCACTTTTTGGGAGCCTCTGTACAAGGCGACGAGGCCGGGGAGCCTCGGAGGGCCCCGGGACTCGCGGGATCGGCGGCTTTTGGCCCAAACGGCGCGCGCGGGTGCGGCCCTTCCTGCAGGCGGCCGGCGCGTCCTCTTCTGGCTCTGCTTTCTGGCTCGGGAAGTCGCAGGTTGGCCTCTTTCTCGGAAAAGCGACGGCCTCGTCGAGCAGCCGTTTCGGAGAAGGAGGAAAGCAGCCCCGCGCGGAGATGCGTCCCGGGCAGGAGCTTCCCGGGCTCCGGCACGACGATTTGGGCCTCCCTCTAAACCACGGAGCTGCTCTTGGTGCCAAAGTGAGTGAGGATCTTCGTGGAGGCCGGAGCTGGCGCGTGGAGGCCGGAGCGTTTCTGCGGTGGCCGCCCTTCTTCTACAAGGGTAGAGGAGCTTGGGTGTTCTCGGAGGCTGAACCTCCACGCCGGAGGATGGAGAAGCTCCATCGCCCACCCCAAAGAGGCTTCGCGTGGCCAAGGCCGCTGCGGGGGCGTAAGGATGACGGCACAAAATGTCCCACGTGGCAATGAGGACTATGTGGAGAGCTGGCGGAATCTGGAGTCCCGTCTAGCCAATGACCCACTTGGAAAATGGAGCCCGTGGCATTTTGGGGGCTGCTTTTGCAGGTCCGTGGTGGTTTGTTCACCCCTGATGCCCAAGGAGGACAGCGGAAGGAGTTGGAGGTGAAACCTGGACAATCCAGCACCTTCCCGTTGCCCTTCCAGCCTTTGAGGTGCCTTGGCTTCGCCTGTGCAACCACTCCAGCAAGTTGGGGTGATGGAGACGGGATACACCGGGACACTGCTGCGGATGGAGGGCGGAGGGACGTGCTTGTCCCCACGCGCATGGTAGGAAGCGGGATCCCACGCGAGCCGCCACGGTGACTGATATGGGGTCGCCAGCATCTGGAGACCAACCAGATTGAGCTCCATCCGGAGCTCAACCCAATCTCTTCTCGTGATGCAGGAGCCGAGCGGTGGGAGAGGGAAGCAGGGTGGGATCCTCTCCTCAAGAGATAGAGGTTGAGCGCTCGGTCCAGGAGCTGTTGCCTTCCCAAGGGCTGAGGAACGTGGAGGCCGCAGCTCCAGCGGGTGCTCCAAGGTTTCCTTGGGTCCGTTGAGGCCCTGGTGCGGCGCTGGCCAAAGGGCAACGCGTAGCCTGGAGGCAACCGTTGGCCTTCATTAACTGCTCAACCGTTGGCCTTCAATAATTAGTCAACCATTGGCCTTCATAACTTGACCCTGGGCAGTGTCCAAGCAGTTGTCCTTGCTCAACGGCCAAGCAGTGTCCGTGCTTGGTGGTTGTTTCTACCTCTTACGGCAACACTGGGACCACGGTTGCGTCTATCGCTCCTGCTCGTTGGGCTCCCATTCTAGTCTCTTATCAAGAGAGCTCTGGATTTGGTGGCATCAGAACCTTGTGTCTCTCCAGGGCTCCTGGCTGTCTTGGTGTCCCCCATGGTTTCTCTGCAAGCCCCATGGGGCCAGGAGGAGAGGTGGCCCATGCCTCTTCTGGCATCTGCAGATTCATGGATCTGCAGGTTGTTGGACCAGATCCTTCATAGATCTCCAGCTCTTTCCCATGCTGCTGTTTTGGAGGATGCTTCCCATCTCCTGGCACTTCTTGAGCAAGGAGATTGTTCAGGAGATGGGAAGAAGACTGGATTTTTGCTCCTCAAATCAGCCATGGGCCAGAGCTGAAGCTCTTGAGAGCGACAGGAGGACATGGCCTTTTCCTGGGCCAAAACATGATCTTGTAGTGATAAAACCAGGCAGGAAAGGCCTGAACTTGGCTGTAGGTACCTCTTGGAGCTCAGTTGAGCAACGCTTGTTGGGTGCTGGTCCAGTTGTCCTCACCCTGGCAGGTACAGAGAGGAGGCAAGGCCTCAACGAAGCTTTGATGTGCTTCTCCATTAACCTCCGAGTCTTTTCCCAAGAAAGAGGTGTAGAAATAGAGGGTTGGGGACCTGCTCGTTCCCTGCTCCGTGCAGGGTTGATGCCAAAGCAAGGTTGCGTTGTCTGGGTCGGTTGGGGAACATCTCTGGTGTGTGGAGGTGCCACAGCTTCTCCAGGCGCTTTACCCAACGCGTGGGCAAACTGAAAACTGGGAAGGGTCTGGAGGACAGAAATCACCGATGCCCCCCGTTAACCTGTTGCTTTTTGGGTATCTTGGACCTTGGGGCAACCCGGGCCTCTCCGGAAAGATCAGAGTTGCTAAATGGAGATAAAGTCGTGCTGGAGAAGAGCTCCAACCTGTTCCTTTGGCAGATGGGGAAGAGACACGGAGAAATCGGGCAAACCTTGTGGGATCTACACAAGGGAAGGAGAGAACGGCCTTGGTGGGGCAACACAGGGCAGTGGCCATGCTCCTTCTCCAATCCTTGTCCATGACATGGCTTGGTGACACACCATGAAAAGCAGCCACAGCCTCAACAGCTTCTGCCTGCCTTGGTTGTTGCTTTTTGGGTCTACCTCAAGCCGAGTCCTGTCCCAGTCGGTTCCTCCTAGGCCATGGGGTGAAAATGGGGCCCCCGTTCATCCCCGCAACGCTCATCTGCTGGGCCTAGACACGGCCGCGCGTCTCCGCTCGGATCTCCGCGGTCGCGCGGCCCCTTTGCGGCGGCTCTCCCTGCCCGGTGCAAAGTCCAGCGGGCAGAAACGCCGGCGTTTGCACAACCCCGAGGCTTCCCGGCCCTCGAGCACGTGAACTTCCATCGCCCCCCTCTTGCAGAGGGACAACCAGAAGGCGCCGAGCGCCCCGCGCCGCTGCCCCGTCCTCAGCGTCGCGACGTTGCGCCAATGCGTCAACCGACGCTGCCGCTTTGAAGAGCTCCGGGGTTCAAGGTCACCTTCCTGCAGGCTTAGGAGTGTCCTTAAACACAGCCCTGACCTGCCGCGGCGCAAAGGAGCCCGAAATGCAGCCCGGCGCCTTCTGAAAACGGCCGGAGGCTCTCGGGAATGCTGGTCTCGGCTCCTGGAAGAAGATCCGCCAGCGTTTCCGCGTTGAGGAGGCAACGAGTCCTGCTGTGGGACCGGCTCCTCGTCCGCGTTCGGTCACATGAGCGAAATCTTCAGTGAGCCCTGAGGAGAGAGCGGGCGCCTTGTCCGGCTCCGGGGAGAGGCTGGAAGCATTTGGGATTTGGATGCTTTGGGATTTGGATGCTTGTAGGAGGCTGCGGGGGAGACGTCTTCTCTGTTGGGAGCGGTAGTGTCTTCTCTGGTGGCTTTGGGGGATCTGAGGCAGAAATAGCATCTCGGGACTCAAATCCAGGCCGTCCAAGCAGCTCCGAGCTTCTTTCCGAAGACCCTTGGTGGGAAGGGGGACGTTGGAGTCTTGCGGGCGCTGCCAGGACTCCCTCAACCTCCGTTTCCTCTTCCGTGGAGCGGAAGGTGCCGTTGCGTTTCGCAACGCTTGCGGTAGGTCTTCCCTCGCGTCGGCGCCGCGGATCCCTTTGGAGAGGGAACGGCCGAGGCCATCGCGCCCTTTGCAGGATCACGACGATCGGCTGCTTTTTCAGTCCCGTGGGTTCCCGTCCTACATTTGACTGCGCGAGGGCCACACGTGAAACCCAAGTGGTTTCTTTTTCCGAGCTATTTACAGCGCACGAGTAGCAGCAGCTGCGAGCACCAATGAGCAAATCTTCCGGTACCTTTTTGCTCTCAAATTAAACACCCAAGATTAAAGAATTAGCCTTGAGTAGGAGCTAGGCTTTAATTCCAGAGCTCAATCAGGCCTTGCGACATCTTGCATGACTCGGAAGATGATGCAATAACTCAACCCTTGCCTAACACGTTGCTCAGATGGCTCTGCCTGGCTGTGGAGGAGCTAAAATCAGGTTCTTGCTTTTCTCTTCCGTCCGTTTTGGGCAGCTGGGAAAATGTGACGCCTCGGAGAGCGCGTGGAGCCTCGGGATGGGCTTTTTGGAGAGCGTCAGCTGCTTTTGGGAGGGCTCTTGGAAGCCCTTGGCCAAAGAGCGTGGCAGACTCCCATCCGTAGACCAACTCTGCCCTATTTTTGAATTCTGAAGAATTTGGTTGGGGTCTAGACCCGGTCTTTGGGTTTGGGCCTGTTTCTCTCATCCGGGGGTCGACGTCCTTTGGCAGGGTCGGTTTTCCCACCCAATTCCCTCACGGAGCTGAAGTCGGGGCCGAGGCTCCCACCCCGTGTCCCTCACCTAGGAGCTGGAGATGAGAAGACTCATGGAGGCCAGGTAGGCGCCCTCCATCCTTGGTGTTCGTGGAGGTGGGTGTAAAGAAAACCTTGTATTTAGGGGACAGATTTTACTCAGTTAAAGAGCTTTTGATGTTCAGGATATTAATAATGTGTTTTAGAGGTTTTTCTAAACTTTGGTTTTTGGTCAAACTCTTCAGAAACTTGGTCAAGCTTTTTGGAAAAGAGGTTTTCTCCCTGTTTCTAGTTGGCCTCGGGGCTTGATGGTTACTGCGCTCTCTAAAACCTGCTTTTTGCTTAAGGCTCTTGGTTTTGTTTGTTAAATTTTCAAATAACAGAGGTTGGAAGGGGCCTCTGGAGGTCTTCAGTCCATCTCTGCTCAGAGCACAACCAATTTTCAGGTTACGTTGAGCTGCTTAAGCGTCATTCGATTGAGCTTGGAGGATCTCCAAGGATGGAGATCGCTCGCGTCCCTGGCCTGTCCCACCTTGTAGGGAGGAATTTCCCGTGTTGTGACTTGTCCCCCTTGTTGCACGTCTTCAAGAGGAGCTCTGCAAGCTCCCAGCTACCGTTTGTCGTGTCGTAGCGTGGCCGTTGTTGGGCTTGAAATACATTTTGGAGGGCGTAAACAGAGACCCTTTGCATAGGAAGCATCTGCCGCTCGGAAGAGCGGTGGCTTCCTAGGTTTCGGAAAAAGAGGAACTCACCCGAGTTGCGTTGGGAGATATCGGGACCACCAGCCGTGCGAGTGGCCCTGCTTGGTGCATTCCCACGCAAGAGATGAAGCGTCGGGATGTTTCTCCAAGCTCTTCCAAGCGCCTGGCCCCGTCATCCCCACGGCAATCGGAAGCGATTTTTAAAGTCGCTTGGGATTTTTCCCAAAGATTTCGTGCATGGACCCGTTGACTGGCCGGGATGTCCCTTTCTCTCGCTTGGCAAACTGTCACCTGGGAGTTGCAGCATTGACCCAACTTGAGTTGATGGGTGGAAAGGGGTGCGTGTCTGTGTGTCCTGGTTCTTCCCGGGCTGGTTGTGAAGGATGAGACAAAATCTTTGTCCCGGGAAATGCGATGGCGCCTCTTGGACGTGCCGTTACCGTCCGCTTACGACCGCGACAACCTTAGTGAGCTGGAGCTCTTCCAGCTCGTCTGGAGATGCCGGCGTTTCTCAATCGTTGACCTTTGAATTGCAATGTAGAAGTCACCAAACGCTTCCAGAACCAGGCCGGCCGCTTCCAGGAGGATTCCGGGCTCGGTTCGCGGCCTCCCCGTGCTCCCAAACCCAAGGGCTCTCCCTTATCTCGGGCCCCGCTGTGTGTTTTGGCCACCGCTTTGCTTGCGAGCTCATGTGACATCTTGATATTTTTCTGAAAGCCTCTGGGTGTCCCGTCCGGTTCGCTTTAACTCTTGGGAGCCAGGGAAAAACGGAGAGGGGACGAGGGGCGTTTTGGGCATCGGCAAGACCTCAAGACCCAGCGCGGTGGCACCGGTCTCTCTTGGGCCAAGCTTCACCCACGCTCCTGTGCTTAGAGGAGCCCCATTCCCATAGAGGGTAAATCCGAGCCCAAGACGTTCAACTCCCTCCTCGCTCCCGGTTTCCAAGAAACCGGGATTTGCAGGGAGCTCCATGCTCATCAGGAGAAAGATAAATCACGGCCTGTTTTCCTCTAAAGGAGACAGTTGCTAAAAATAGGAGCCATGCTGGAGCTCCGGAGAACAAAAGAGCTCCTGGAAGGCGCCCGTCACCGTCCTTTTCTCCCCCATGTGCCCCCTCCTTCCTCCCTTGTCCCTCTCCCTGCTGCTCCACCTTTTTTTTTCCCTTTTTTTTTCTTTTTTTGGGAAGGATTTCAAATCGGCTGCGTTGGGAGCGCCGCTCTCCGCCGGCCGCGGCTCCCTTCCCCCTGGCACGCCGTGCCGGGCCGCTCCGGGGTGACTCAGGTTTTCCTCAATGAACGTGGCCCTGACCTCCCCGCTTTGGCCCCGCGGCTCCCTGGGCTTTTCCAAGATGCCTCGGAAGAGCCAGGAATGCTCTCCCGCCGCAGCCACGTTTCCAGAGCGGATCGGGATGGCGTTTATGGTGGCCCTGGTGGCTCCGTCCCGTTCCAGCTCCGTGCCCACCAAAGGAGCTCGAAATCCACCTTCTGGGGATGAGACCTTGGAGATCCCTGCCTTAAAAGTCTCACTTCAATGTGTCTGGAACCTAAAATATTGCAAGGGCGGAAAACATTTCCACATTCCTGCTCTGCTCCTAGGCCAACTCCTGCCTTGGGGTCACCTCATGTCCCCAGGCTGGTGCTGGGAATGGGGCCACGGAGCAGATCGTGGTCCCATCCTGACGCTTTCTCCCTCGGTGCTGCAGCTTCTCCCAGCTCCTGCCCTCGTTGGAGATGAGTGAATCCCTGTTTTTTCCATCCCCACGGATGCACCGGGATGGGGGAGGCTCCACGCAGCGGGGAGCAGTGGCAGAGCCACGTGGGCCAAGGCCCGTCCATCCTGTCCTGAGCTTGACCCGGTGCCAGTGAGACCTGGGCCGCATGGGTTGGATCCACGCGTCTCCATCGCTGATATCCAGACGGAGCCCCGGGCTCCTTCCCTCCTATTTCGGATGCGTCCGGCTTGGCAGAGCCTGCGGATGGGCTTGGCAGGAGACCCGGAGGGGGTTGTCCCCCCATCTTGACCCCACCAGGACACCCCCCTGTCCTGCTTCTCACAGCAGCTTTGGAGGTCGTTGCCTTCACCGAGGAGGTTCCCCCGGCACCGGAGCGAGGCCGAGGTCCTCCGATCTTCCCGGCATTCCCAGGAAGCCACCGGAGCTCCCCGCATTCCCAGGAAGCCACCTGGACCTTTGCATTCCGGCCTGGGGACGCTCCGAGCCCCATGGGGACCCGCTCTCCTCCCCGAGGTGGCCAAAGCCAACCGGGATCCAGCCGGCTCCCGGGATGCCGAGCGGGACCGTGGGCATCTCTCCTTTAAACTGCTTAGCCGCAGCGCCGATTATCCAGCAAATAGTTGCGGGCGGGATTAAACCCTCTTAAGTGTGGCTCGGAAATCCTCCCCTAATCCGGAGCCGGCTGGAGGAGGGAAGGCCGGGCAGCCGGAGCGGGAGGGGGGCGGTTTATCTGCTGGGAAAGCTTTTTAACGCCAAATCCCGTTATTGCAAATTGCGCTCAAGAAGGCCTCGCTTTGGGCACTGACCTTGGAGCTTTCCTCTCTGTTGCAGATGAGCCTGATCCTGCCCTCTCCGGCGCTGTCCCGCTCGCGGCTCCCAGGACCGAACTCGGGTAAGTTCCCAGGATCCGTCCCGGAGCGGGGAGCAGCCAGGAGCTGCTTTTCCCCTTGTTGACAACACGTCGGTTGCTTTAGAAAACAAAATCCAAATATTTGCCCCCGCCCCGGAAAGGGATTTTATCCCGGGATGGGGCGTTCCGCATCCATAGCAAGTGTCCACCTGGTCAGGCTGTGCGTGTTGCTTAGGAGAAGCTGGGCATGGAGTTGGCCAACAGAGGTTGGGTTGTGCCCTCAGGTGGGGCTGGGTGTGTGGAAGGGTCTCGTCTTGCTCTGTGGAAGCTCCGGACCCGCTGGCCATGCCACCAGCGTGGCATTGCCACCTGAAGGTCCTGTTGGAGACCACCTCCTTCACCCGTGGAGACCTCCGTATCCCATGGGAGTCTCCTGGGGCTCTGCTGGTGCTGGGTCCTCTCTAGCGGCCTCCGGTCATCTTGGTAGGGCGGGTAGCGTCGTGGCGAGCGGGAACGGCCCAGCTGGACGTTGGGCCTGGAATCACCTGCAGGGAGGACCTGGACTTGTGTTTGAGTCCCTGCTGCTCTCCAGTCATCTCCATCTCATGGAGGGCGTTTCAGAAGCTTCAGTGTGGCAATACGGTGCCACTTGAGGCTCTCAGCTCCCTACTTGGCCTCCTGCCAGCCCAGCAGAAGGTCTTGGTGCTCTCATAGGTCTTGTCCCAGCTGCTGGTCCTATGCAGATGTCTCCAAACTCTTAGGGCATCTTGTAGAGCATCAAGTGCCTTTGCCCATCCTCTTGCTCTGAGCCTCTCCCCTTTCCTCCTTCCCCTTTTCTTCAACCCAACCAACGTAGGTCCTTTGGGGTGAAGGCTGGGATGTTCATGGGCACGTTCACCCCCCTTTCCAACTCACCTTGGTGCCCACCAAACTCATCTTGGTGCCGTGGGGCCCACCGGGACCTGCTCCACGTGTTGTGGGCGGCACGGAGCTCCACCATGGAGCTTGTCCCATGGAGGCGCTTGTTCTCCAGCCACGTGCTAGGACCTGCTCAGGTTTAGGGTCCGTGGAGAAGGTCCAGGAGAGGCCAGGGAGGACCCATGCCAGGCCCGTGTGGTCCGTATGGTTTGGGGTCTGTGCATAGTGGAGAAAGGAAGACTATGGTCAGCGTTTCCAATTCTTGGAATGGAAAGAGACCACCTAGGGACCCTATAGGACTTACCCGCATCATCCTGTGATGCTGGAGACCTTCGTTGTGGTCCACGTTGGTGCTCTAGATCTGCCTTGAGCCACCTTTGAAGGCGTCGGGAGCTCGTTCTTTGGCCAGCGTCGTTGTTTGGAGCAACCCTCCCCGTTTAGTCATTTCCAGACTGTCCAACCTCGTGGCATCCCGTGGAGTTTGCAAGGGAAAAGGGGAGGAGAAGCAGGGAATGGGGCGGGATGAAGGGAAGATGATCGGCCCAAGCCGGGAATCCGTGAGGAGAACATAGGGAGCAAGGGACAAGCTCGAGAGAAGACTGGGAGCAAATTATAGCTGTACGTGGCCAAGGGAGGACGGGAAGGGATGGAGTTGGTCCTCGGGCTCTGTTTGTCCTAGATTTTCCCTCTTTGGATCCAGCAGGCAGCATTCCGCACAGGATTTTTCATAAATTACTTCTTCCCCGCCCTATTAATGAGCTAATAACTGTCCCAACTTCTTTGCAGCTCCGCTCCCGAAGAGCACGCGGAGTTCGCCAAGGCTTTGTACCGGCCGGATGCCAGGAGCTCCGTAGACCTCCGCGCCATGACCGTATCCGGCAGCGGGACCTGGGATCCCTCCGCCCTGGAGCCGGGAGCGGGCGCCGGGAGAGGGGAAAGCACTTTAGAGAGGCTCTCGGAGCCCGCGGAGGCCGCCTTCGCCGCGGAGCCCGAGCGCCCGGATTCGGCCGAGGACTCGGATTCGGGCAAGGCGGAGATGCCCGGCCCGTGCGCCGGGGCGCCGGGCGGCAGCGGAGACGAGAAGTACCTTAAAAACGAACCAAAGCAACTCGAAGGCCTCGGCAAAGAGCACTTAGAGAAGAGCAAGAGGGCGAGCCAGAGGCTCGAGTGGGTTTCCAGAGCCTCCGAGAGCCCCGGGCCTCATTACAAAGACAGCGGCAAGGACGGAGCGAGCGGCCTCCCCTTCCGGGGCCCGGCCGCGCGCGAAGCGCCGCCCCCGCTGACCTCCGCGGCGTTCCGGAAAGGCCTCAACCCCGTCCTGGGAAAGGCCAAATCCCTGGAGAGCGGCGCCTCGCACAGGAAGGGGCTGCTGCTGGAGGCCGAGGCGGGCGACGCGGGCGCTGCCGAGTGGGCGCTGCCGAAGCCGGCGCTGCAGCTGGGCGCCGAGCTCGCCGTGGGCAAGCAGTCGTGGACGGTCAACGCGGAGGACTCGGTGGTGGCCCTGGAGCCGGCTCCCTGCAGCTCCTACGACGTGGAGATGAGGCCCTACGTGTGCAGCGTCCTGCTGGAGGAGCCGGCCAAGGACGAGCTGGGCGCCGAGGAGGACCCCACCGTCTACACGTGCATCGAGTGCAGCATCTACTTCAAGAAGAAGGAGCATTTGATGGAGCACATGCTCCAGCACAACCGCGGGCCGGGGAGGGACCAAGACGGAGACGCTTTGGGAGGGCAGTGCCAGTTCTGCTGCAACGAGTGCGGCTGGGCCTTCGGAGACCCTGCGTCCCTGGAGCAGCACAAGAGGCTCCACCAGGAATCCCGGGAGAAGATCATCGAGGAAATCCAGAAGCTGAACGAGTTTCCGGACGAAGGCCGGGACGCCCGGCTGCAGTGCCCCAAGTGCGTCTTCGGCACCAACTCCTCCAAGATCTTCGTCCAGCACGCCAAGATGCACGTCAAGGAGAGGAAGGACCAAGGCGCCAAGAGCGCCGGCCTCTTCGGCAGCGGGGAGGCGCGCGACGGCGCGGCGCACGGCGCCTACAAACGCTTCAAGACCAACGAGCACGTGGCCCTGCAGGTGCAGCTGCCGCCCCACGGCAGCGCCAAGGGGCTCAGCGCCTGCGCGCTCTGTGGCTTCCCGGCCCCCAACGAGAGCATCCTCAAGGAGCACATGAAATACGCCCATTCCCACCTGGCCTGGGACGCCGAGGCCTTCGAGGAGGACCCCAACCAACCGGGAACGAGCCGAGACGCCTACAGCCCCGCTCGGCCGGGGCGCTTCGCCGAGGCGGATTATTTCGGCAAAGCGGAGCGCCTCTTCGGCCCGGCGCACCGCGACAGCGCCGCGCATTACGACGCCGGCCACGGCTTCGCCTTGGGCCACCCGCGGCTCGACAGGAGCAACGGGGCCACCAAAAGGGACTACCACGCGGCCGGCTTCCATGCCAGGAAGGGAGCTCCGTACGCGGCGCCGCACAAAGCCCTGGGGCTCCCCTCGGCCAAGGCCTATTCCCACTTGGCCCTGCAGCAGCTCAAGAGGAGAGCGGCGGCCCAGCACCTCGAGGCCGAAGGCGACGCTCTCAGGTACCACCCGGGCGGCCTGGAGGAGCTCAGGCACAAGTGGCCGGTGGGCAACGACACTGGGAGCCTGGACGAGATGATCTCCGTGACGGGGGAAGCCGACTCGGGCGAGAACAGAGGCGTCAGACCCGTCGCCATCCCCCAAGCTGCCTTGGACCTCAAGAGGACGTTCCGAGACACCTTGAAAGCCACGGACTCTTCCATAGCGTCCGAGGAGCAGCAGCAGCAGCTGCGGATGATGGTGCCCATCGTGCTCCTCGAGGAGGTCAACCCGCACCCCAAAGCGACCAAGCGGCCCCGGGGGAAGCCCTTCAAGAAGAAAGCGGCGGCGCCACCGCGGGACTTCATGATGGAGGAGCCTCTCCCGTTGGACATGCTCCTGTTGGACTCTCCTCTGGAGCTCGACGACTTCTTGGACTCCGATTCGCCCATGTTGAAGAACGAGGAGCGGAAATGCCCCTATTGCCCCGACAGGTTCCACAACGGCATCGGGCTGGCGAACCACGTGCGGGGCCACCTCAACAGGGTTGGGGTGAGCTACAACGTCCGTCACTTCATCTCGGCGGAAGAAGTGAAAGCTATTGAGCAAAAATTTTCCTTCCAAAAGAAGAAGAAAAAAGGTAGTATGTATTCAATCCACCGTGCTTTCTCTTTTCCTCGCTTTAAGCGGCGCGGTCTGCTCCTCCCGCTGCCGTTGGGTACGTATGCTACCGCGGCCGCGCCGCGGGTGGCTTGCCGGCACGTCCCCTCGTCGCCGCGCCGCGGTCGGGTGCCTCTCGGAGGGCCCCTCGGCCGCTCAACGCGGCTCTCGGTTCTTTCCGCAGTGGCCAACTTCGACCCCAGCACCTTCAGCCTGATGCGGTGCGAGTTCTGCGGCGCCGGCTTCGACACGCGCGCCGGCCTCTCCAGCCACGCCAGGGCCCACCTCAGAGACTTTGGCATCACCAACTGGGAGCTCACCATCTCGCCCATCAACATCCTCAAGGAGCTGCTGGCCAACTCGGCCGAGCACCCCGTGCTGGCGGCAGCGGCGGCGGCGGCCGCGGAGCCCTCGTCCCCGGGCCGCGAGAGGGAGGCGCACGTCTTCGTGCCCCGCAAGAGCGTGACGCCCATGTCGGAATGCAGCATCCCCCGCTCGCCTCTGTCCCCGTTCCCCCCGGCGTGGGGAGACGAGTCCCTGCAGTCCTACAGAGACGGTGAGTGTCCCCCGAGCGCCTCGGGGGAGCTGGAAACCCTTTGGTAACCTCCAAAGCTGGTTCCTCTGCTCTTCCTGTTGAGTAGAGCCTTGGTGGAGGGGGTTATTTCCAAGGAACGATTTGATCGGTAGAACTGAGTGTTGGTTTAGCCATCTCCACCACTTGGTGAGAGGTTGGGAGGGTTGGGTGTCTGGTGAGATATCTCCACCACTTAATTGGACATGTGGAAAGAACTGATCTTGATAACCTTGTGATAACCCCCAAACCTGGCTCCTCTGCTCCTCCCATTGGGCAGAGCCTTGGTGGAGAGGAGTTTTCCAAGGAATGGTTTGATCGGTAGAACCAGGTGTTGGTTTAGCCATCTCCACCAGTTCGTTGGGCATCTGGTGGGTTGGGTGTGTGGTGAGATGGCTCCAGCTCTTGGTGGGACATTAGGTGGTTTGGATGTCTGGTGAGATATCTCCACCACTTGGTAGGACATTTGGGAATAAGTGATCTTGATAACCTTGTGGTTATCCCCAAAAGTGGCTCCTCTGCTCCTCCTGCTGGGCAGAGCCTTGGTGGAGGGGGTTATTTCCAAGGAATGGTTTGATTGGTAGAACCAGGTGTTGGTTTAGCCATCTCCACCAGTTCATTGGGCATCTAGTGGGTTGGATGTGTGGTGAGATGGCTCCACTGCTTGGTGGGATGAGTGGGTTGGGTGTCTGGTGGGATATCTCCACCACTTGATTGGACACGTGGAAAGAAATGATCTTGGTAACCTTGTGGTAACCCCCAAACCTGGCTCCTCTTCTCCTCCCGTTGAGTAGAGCCTTGGTGGAGGGGGTTATTTCCAAGGAACGGTTTGACCAGTAGAACCGTGTGTTGGTTTAGCCATCTCCACCACTTGGTGGGATGTTGGGAGGGTTGGGTGTCTGGTGAGATGGCTCCGCCACTTGGTTAGACTGTGAGACTGGTAGAACCAGGTGTTGGTTTAGCCATCTCCACCACTTGGTGAGATGTTGGGAGAGTTGGATGTCTGATGAGATGGCTCCACCACTTGATTGGACATGTGGAAAGAACTGATCTTGATAACCTTGTGATAACCCCCAAAACTGACTCCTCTGCTCCTCCCATTGAGTAGAGCCTTGGTGGAACGGTTTGATCGGGAGAACTGGGTGTTGGTTTAGCCATCTCCACCACTTGGTGGGATGTTGGGAGGGTTGGATGTATGGTGAGATGGCTCTACCACTTGGTGGGACATTAGTTAGTTTGTATGTCTGGTGAGATATCTCCACCACTTTGGACATTTGGAAGTAAGTGATGTTGATAACCTTGTGGTTATCCCCAAACCTGGCTCCTCTGCTCCTCCTGCTGGGCAGAGCCTTGGTGGAGGGGGTGATTTCCAAGGAATGGTTTGATCAGTAGAACCAGGTGTTGGTTTAGCCATCTCCACCAGTTCGTTGGGCATCTGGTGGGTTGGATGTGTGGTGAGATGGCTCCAGCCCTTGGTGGGATGTTGGGTGGGTTGGATGTGTGGTGAGGTGGCTCCACTGCTTGGTGGGATGAGTGGGTTGGGTGTCTGGTGGGATATCTCTACCACTTGGTTGGACATGTGGAAAGAACTGATCTTGATAACCTTGCGATAACCCCCAAAACTGGGTCCTCTGCTCCTCCCGTTGAGTAGAGCCTTGGTGGAGGGGGTTATTTCCAAGGAACGGTTTGATCGGGAGAACTGGGTGTTGGTTTAGCCATCTCCACCACTTGGTGGGATGTTGGGAGGGTTGGATGTGTGGTGAGTTGGCCCCACCACTTGATGGGACATCTGGTGAGGTGTCCCCACCACTCAGTGGGACCTTTGGTGAGAACCAGTCCTGCTTGTGGGCAGGAATCGGTGTCTCTTTGTGGGCAGCCCCGACTCTTGCGTGGTGGACGGAGGGATTTTGTGTGTTTGGGCTTCACCGTTAACAAAAGCGCCGGTCCAGGAGTGGTTTCCCCAGGGAAAACCGAGGGACCTGGAGCCTCCGTGTGTTCCTGAACGGCAGGACGGAAGGTGGCTGGAGGAAGAGGGAGCAGGAGGCAGGATGAGGCCTCTGGGGAAGGCTGATTTTCCTTGGAGCTCCAGGGATAAAGGGCCCTTCCAAAGGGGCTCTTTGTAAAGCGACGCCGCAGCGTTCCTCCAAACACTGAAAACTCGCTCGCACGTTCAGGAAATAACACTGGGAGGGTCGTGGTCCTGCCTGGAGCTTCTGGCAGCGTCTTTAACCCCTGAAAAATGGCCTTTCCCTTCGGTTACGCGCGGCACGTCAGCTTCCTTGTATCTTTTTCGGGCACAAAACACGGACCTGGGGCTGCCGCGTCTCCCACTGTCGCTCCGTAATTTTGCAGGCTCGGAATTCCCACTTTCCCTTGGAAAAGGGTGGCCAAGTCCCCGGGAAGGGTGGGCAAAGCTCTTAGGTGCTCCCTGCTGTTGCGTTTCCTCGAACCGCTCCCCTCCTCTCCCGGGAGCGCTTGGATTTCAACCAAGCTCCGGGTTTCCTTACGAGCAGCCTCTTTGGGAGCAAACGCCAGGAAAACGGGTAAGTTGGGAAAAGCAAAAAGGGCTTGGAGCTCCAGATGGCTCTTGGCCGGGCGCTGGCCGCATCTGTCGCAACCCTTTTTTATTATTATTATTTTTTGAGGAGCGGAGCGGCACGCGTTGCACGCAGTATTTGTTTAACTCTTGCTCCCGGTACCAAGTGTGGAAAAGCAGCTGAGCAAACAAGTTATCGGGTGGCGTTTCCCCCTTTTGGGGACAGCGAGAAGACTTTTGAGGTTTCTTTTTTTAACCTGTTTTATGAACTCGACCCGAGCGTAAATCCCAGTGCTGGGAGGTGCCGCTTCCATGGGGATTTGGGGCAAAAGGTGCCTCGTGAGTGATAAATGGCCCCAAATCGGCTGCTCGTCCGGTTGCTGCGGGTCCGACGCCGCCGTAACCTTCCCCGTCCCGTCTCCGGCGCGGCCTCCGTCTCTCCCAGCCCGTTGTCCTCTCCGTGGAGACGCCGTCCGCTCCTCTTGGCCTCCTTTCTCCCGCTGGGCCCTTCCTGCCCCCGCGTTCCGACCTTGGGGCTCCCGCGAGTCCTTCGCTCCGGCCTCGGCCGCCTCCGCCGCTCCGGGCGCTTCCCCCGTTGCCTCCCCTGGCTCGGCTCCCGGCGGAGCCTCTTTGCGGCTCCAAGACCTTCTTGGCAGCCGCCGCAGGGAACACGTGGCTCCTCTTGGCAGCCGAAGGGAATTGCTAGGCAAGGAGATCCTTCCCAAAACAGCCTCCCTTTCCAGCCGGCCTCGCTTTGCCCCCGTTACACTTTCCGCTGGCCTGGTGGCCTCATCCTCTGTTTTTCCTTCTCCCTCTCGGCAGGTTTAATGCCCCTTTGCTGCCCTTTTTGGTCCCAAAACACAAGGTTTTCTTCTAGGCTTGGATTTCTTCAACACCAAGACCCTTCTTTAGCTGAGCATCATTCCCACTCTTTACACCGTAATCTTTTTTTGGAATAAAACTCCACTTATTATCGTTGTCACCTGACCCGTTAACGAACGCCTAATTCGGAGCAGGTTTGGGAGAGCTGGTGCTCAATCCCTGTCCCCTGGTTCCCTCTCATATCTGCTCCCTGCATTCGGCTTCCGAGCTACATCCGCAGCCAACCTGAGAATAATTTCTAGGTCACCCAGTTGTGATTCCTTCTGAGGACGAAGCAGCCACAGAAATCTTGTTAAAGAGGACATTCCACATCCTCAATTTCCATATTTTCCCCCTTTTTCTGCAAGGACTGGCGTAGGATTTACCTTGTTTTCCAGGGGTTGGACCCAACCCTGACCAGAGCATCCTGGCACAGGGCTCAAGGGAATGTGGGGAAGAGAGCTCATTTTAGGGGATAACTAATGAAGAAAAAAGAGGAGTAAAATATAAGGATCAAGAGCTCAAAAAATGAATCACGAGGGCATCAACTTTGATCTGAAATCCCTCCATCTTCTCTGTCTCCATCTTAAGCCTTAGTTTTGCCTCCTTCTCCCCATCCCTCTGCAGCTCTGGTCACTTTGGGGCTGGAAGAGGATGTTTCTGGTAGATTTTTCTGCATTTTTTTGTGTGTTTTGCAGCTTTTTTGATGCTGCAGTTTGAGAGCGGAGGTCTCGGCTCTTCTTTCCCCTCTGAGTTTTGCTCCTGCTGCTTAATTGTGGTCAATTCTCAGCCAAGGGGAAGAAAGGGGATCAGAACCTCGGTGGTTTTGTGGCCGTGGCCTTCTGTTCCCCCTCCTATGGAGAAGGCTCCGGCCGCCTTGGTCGCGGATGGAGGTCGGAAAAGGATTTTCCAGCTCCGCATCCGACCTCGGGGCCGACTTCAAAGTTGGTGCCAGCGCCTTGGGGTCGTCCCCAGCTGCATTTGGGCCGGCAGCAGATGCCACCACCTCTCATTCCATGTCACCGTGCTCGGAGGACCCCTCTCGCGTTGTAGATTTGGGGGCACAATGCGGCGACCTCCTTTTTGCTTTACCCTTCCGATTTCCCTCCCCGCCGGCTCCTTTAGCGCTCGCCCGCGGCCTTGACCTACTTTGCACCGTCTTTGATTCCCTCCTTGAGTTCCAGGTTGCTCAGAAGTTCCTGCATCCACGGGGATGGCTGCCGCCCTTCGGAATCCTCTCTTGCTCTCCCAAGATTTCTCATTGTAGGCAGCGCCGCGGTTGAGCTAAGGGAAGATTTCTAACCTGAATTTGAGCTCCAATTCCACCGTTACTCACCTGTACCCACCCTAGGTTGCCCCAAATTGCTCCTCCAGGTCTTTTGAGGCCATTTTTCCCAAATGAAGATGGTCACCAACTCCCATCTTGGTCTTCCGTTTGGACAACCAACGTGACCAAGCTGGCCCTTTCCCTAATGTCTTTAGGAGATGAGTTTTGAGACTAGTATCTTTGAGACAGATTTGGCCCCGATTTGGGGGCTTTTTTTCCCAGATCGTGACTTGAAATTGAGTGTAGCCCGTGGCATCATCTGCCTCGTGGATCATCCAGGTTAAAGCAACAACTTGTCCAGATTGGGCTCTTTTTCGTGTGCGTTGGAGGTGGATCGCTCCGAGGAACTTCTCCCTCGTGTTTCCTGGGAGCAGTTTGGTTGACACCGTGTGCTGGGATCCACCGGGAGACATTTGCAGTTCCTGTCCATAGGGAAGCCGATGTCCCCCGGGCACCTCCAAACCGTCCACGAGGACCCACGTGTTTTGGAGACCTCCAAAAATGTCAAGATTTGGCCCAACATCCCTTTTATTTTTTGCCTCTCGGAAGCCGTCTCATCCATCATTGGAAGCGGATCATGAGGAGTGTGGTCTCCCTATGGGAAAGCAGGTAGGGATTCCCACCTCCACAATTTGGCCCCCCAAAAAGCTTGGATTGGTGTCGTCGGAGCTGGGGCTTTTGCTGTTCCTTGTGACCTGTGGGATTTTCTGGGTGGAATTCCTGCCCGGCCATGGACTGCGTGTGGAAATTGAAGCTTTGTTATTTGGATCTTGTCCCCGTCAGCCGGTGTTTTTGCAGTGCATTTGTTCCCCCCATGTTCCGTGGGTGTCTTGCGGCGGGTCATGGCAATTCGGGGTGAGATTCCTGCTCTCGTTTTGGGGGACTTTTGCCTAAAATGGAGCCTGTCGCTTGGGTTTCCTCCCTGAGAGGAAGGTGAGGTTTTGGGGAGATGTTGTTGCTGTTGCCGTGGTGTGTTAGAGGCCGCATTTGTGCATTTTGTGTGCTCTGTGCTTGCCAGAGAATCACTTTTTTATTATTTCCTCACTTTTGGGGCGGCAGTTTGACTTTTTTTTTTTTTTAAAAAAAAAAAAAAAACACCGTCTTGCCCCAAATTGTGGCAGAGGGTCCTGCCAGGGGGACACGGTGCCTGGGGGACACTGCTGGGCCTGGATGTGCAGCCGGGGGCCCGGACCCGGCTCCGTATCCTGGGCCGGGGGCGCCTTTGGCCTCGCGCCCCGGCTTAGGCCTCGCGCCCTGTCATGGCGGCGCCTTCTCCTTCCCCCCGGGCGTTCGCTAGCTCGGCGCTCCCCGGAGCGCGCGGAGGCTCGATCGCTCGGCCAGCGGCTGCGCGGGCTGGCGGCGGCCCGCTCGGCGCTCGGCCGCGCGGCCTGGGCGCGCCGTGTTGCCGGGGGTAGCGGCGGGGGGGGCGGTTGGAGCGAGGGAGCCGCTCCTCGGCGCTCGGCTGCGCGGCCTGGCGGCCGCCCCGCATGTGCCGGAGCCAAGATGGCGGCCTCCACCTCCTCGCAGCCCAAAGTGACAAAAGCGGCGGCGGCGCCGCGGCCCCGCGAGCGGGGAGGCGACGGGGAGCCCGAGCGCGAGGCCCCGCGCGAGCCGCGTGAGCCCCTCCCCGCGCCCCCGCCCCCGCCGGGGCCCTCCGCGGCCTCCCCCCCCCCTCCCGCCAACCCCCCCCCCCTTCCCTTCTTCACCGGACGCCGCCCGGGCCCGGTAACGGCCTTGGGGCTGACGCGGGGGGGGGACCCGCTCGGCGCCGCCCGCCGCTGCCCGGGGCCGAGCCCCGGCGCCGCCTTCCTTTGTCCTGGCCGGGCCTCCCCCCTGCTGCCAAAACGGGGTTACCGGAGCTGCCCACCGCCGCCACTGGGACCTCCCTATCCCGGCTCCTGTCACCGTCCCGGGGCCGCTCGCCCGGCGGCTCCCGCTGCGCCGAGGTGGTGGGAAAAGCGGATCCCGATGGATCCCCCTAGTGCCGTCATTCCCCCCCCTTCCCAGTTTCCCTGCCATTCTGTTGCTCCCATTCCCGGGTCTCCCATCCGTTATTCCCGGTTCTCCCATCCCGCTTTCTCAGCCATCCCATCTCGATCCCAGCGGCTCTCCGGGATGCCGGCAGCTGCTGGGGCCGGGCCTTGTCCCGAGGAGCCGCCACCGGGAATCTCAGCTCCCGCAGAGCCGCTCGGAAAGCCCCCAAACTTCCCTAGGGATTTGCCCTCGGCGGGGCCCTATCCCCGCGTTTCCCCCCCGGGGTTTCTCCGCGCCGGAATCAAAACATCCGCGAGCGCCGGCGCCGCTTCCGCGGCTTCATGGTCTCCTTCCCCCCGGCAGTGCTGGCGCCCGAGGAAGAGGAGGAGCTGGTGCCCATGGAGGTGGCTTCGCCGCCGCTTCCCAAGAAAAGCGTTCCCGCCGCGCCGCTGGATCAGCCCCCGAGCCGGATAGGGACCAAACTGTCTCCTGAGCCGCCCGGGAGCAAGCCGGAGCCTCCCGACCCCAAAGGTGAGCGTTATCCCTCGGGATCGCGCCGAAACAAGCGGGAGAAGCCGCTTCCCGAGGCCTCTCGGGTCTTAAACCTCCTCTGGAAAGGTTTGCAGGGCAGATTCCCTTTGGGAAGAGGCTTCTTGGGTTGCGCTCCGTGTTTTAAGCCGCTCTCTTCTTTCCCTTTTCCCCAAATTTGCTGGATCCAACGTGAGGTTTTCATCCCTCTCAAACCCCCCTAATCTCTCCCTCCTGCCCTCGGCTTGAACCAGGTTCCCCAAAGAGCCGTGGGGGGATCAACGAGGGTCCTCCGAGCTCCCAAAACTGCTGCTCTCCATCCCCGAGCCCTTCCCTTTTTCCCGCTTTATCCCTGGATCTCACGACAGCGACAAGCAGAGGGTCCTTCCGCAGGCGGAGAGCGGATGGGTGTCGCTAAAACCCCGGCCAACGCTCCCGTTGCCTCCTCGCCTTCATTCCCCCTCTTTTCCCCTTTTCCCGCTGCTCGTAGCCTCCTTGCCTTGATTCTCCCCCTCTTTTCCCCCCACATGTAGCCTCTTCTCCTTTAGCCTCCCTCTTTTCCCCTTTTCCCCTTGGCTCGTGGCCTCCTCTCCTTCATCCTCCCTCTTTTCCCCTTTTCCCCCGCTTGTAGCCTCCTCTCCTTGGTTCTCCCCCTCTCTTCCCTGCACTCCTAGTCTCCTTGCCTCTCATTCCCCCATCTTTTCCCTCCCACTTGTGGCCTCCTCTCCTTCATCCTCCCTTTTTTCCCCTTTTCCTCCTGCTCGTAGCCTTCTCACCTTGATTTTCCCCCTCTTTTCCCCCTGCTCGTAGCCTCCTTGCCTTCATTCCCTCCTCTTTTCCCCTTTTCCCCCCTGCTCATGGCCTCCTCGCCTTTCATTTCGCCCTTCTCGTGGCCTCCTCTCCTTCATCCCCCCATTTTTTCCCCCCGCTCGTACCCTCCTCTTCTCCATCTCCCCTCTTTTCCCCCAGCTCGTAGCCTCCTTGCCTTTTTTCCCCCCTCTTTTCCTCTTTTCCCCCCGCTCGTAGCCTCCTCTCCTCCATCCCCCCTGTTTTCCCCTCTGCTCGTGGCCTCCTCTCCTTCATCCTCCCTCTTTTCCCCCTGCTTGTAGCCTCCTTGCCTTTTTTCCTCCCTCTTTTCCCTTTTTCCTCCCTCTTTTCCCCTTTTCCCCCCGCTCGTAGCCTCCTCTCCTCCATCCCCCCTCTTTCCCCCCGCTCGTGGCCTCCTCTCCTTCATCCCCCCTCTTTTCCCCCCGCTCGTAGCCTCCTCTCCTTCATCCTCCCTCTTTTCCCCTTTTCCCCCCGCTCGTAGCCTCCTCTCCTTCATCCCCCCTCTTTCCCCCTGCTCGTAGCCTCCTCTCCTTCATCCCCCCTCTTTTCCCCTTTTCTCCCTTCTTGTAGCCTCCTCACCTTGATTTTTTTCCCCCTTTTCCCCCCGCTCGTAGCCTCCTCTCCTTCATCCCCCCTCTTTTCCCCCCCACTCGTAGCCTCCTCTCCTTCATTCTCCCTCTTTTCCCCCCACTCGTAGCCTCCTCTCCTCCATCCCCTCTCTTTCCCCCCTGGCTCGTAGTCTCCTCTCTTTTCCCCCCTCCTGTCCCCCCTTGGTGGCCTCGTGTCCTCCATCCCCCCCCTCCCGTCCCCCCTTGGTGGCCTCGTGTCCTCCATGGCCGCGCGCTGTCCCCGCAGCCCAGAACCTGACGACGTGCGAGGTGTGCGGCGCCTGCTTCGAGACGCGCAAGGGCCTGTCGAGCCACGCGCGCTCCCACCTGCGCCAGCTCGGCGTGGCCGAGTCGGAGAGCAGCGGGGCGCCCATCGACCTCCTCTACGAGCTCGTCAAGCACAAGGGCAAGGCCGAGGGCGCCCCGGCGCTCGCCAAGAAATCCGCCTCTCCCAAGGATCCCGGCGCGCCGCGGCCGGCCGCGCTGCTGGCGCTGGCCAAGGAGCGCCCGCCCGACGGCGCCGTCAACAAGGCCATCAAGTCGCCGCCCGGCTTCGCCAAGGGCCTCGCGCCGCCCGGCTCGCCCGTGCTCAAGAAGGTGCCGCCCGCGCTCCCGGGATCGCCGGCTCCCAAGAATCCCGAGGACAAGGGCGCCAAGCTCCCGCTGAGCCCGCTGCAGAGCTCGCCCAAGGCGCAGTGGCCGCAGGCGGACGACGAGGGACCCCTCAATTTAAGTGAGTTGCTTTCGGTTCCCTCCCTCCGGAGTTTTTCCCCCGTCCCCCTTGGAGTTTTTCCCCCTTCCCCCTTGGAGATTTCCCCCGTCCCCCTTGGAGTTTTTCCCCCGTCCCCCTTGGAGTTTTTCCCCCGTCCCCCTTGGAGTTTTTCCCCCGTCCCCCTTGGAGTTTTTCCCCCGTCCCCCTTGGAGTTTTTCCCCCGTCCCCCTTGGAGTTTTTCCCCCGTCCCCCTTGGAGTTTTTCCCCCGTCCCCCTTGGAGTTTTTCCCCCGTCCCCCTTGGAGTTTTTCCCCCGTCCCCCTTGGAGTTTTTCCCCCGTCCCCCTTGGAGTTTTTCCCCCGTCCCCCTTGGAGTTTTTCCCCCGTCCCCCTTGGAGTTTTTCCCCCGTCCCCCTTGGAGTTTTTCCCCCGTCCCCCTTGGAGTTTCCCCCCCAAAATTCAAGCCATAGGGACACTCAGCTACTCCCCGGCCGCCTGTTGGCAGACCCCGGGCCACCCTCCGCCTGACGCTTGCGGCTGTAGCGTGCGAGTGTAGCTTCCCACTGTTCTCTTGCCGCCCTCCGAGGCTATAAAATGGGATCTCCTCCAAATTTGGGATTCCCATAATGGGATTTTGGGCAAATTCTTGAGCCAGCGGCTCCCTCCGAGCTCTCGGCATCTCTTTCCGATCCCCGGGTACCGAGCGGGCAGTTTCCTCTTTAAATCCCGGTTCCGCACGGATTTATTTCTTGCACGCGATTCCTCTGCCTGTTCCCTCTCCCTCCTTGCTCCGGTGCTTCCTTTGGATCCAGCAGCTCCCTATGGAGCATGGGAGGGTTTTCCCAATGCTGCTGCGTCGTATCCATGGTCAGATTGTCCCTCTGCCGCAGGGACAACGTGGTGAGGTGCCACCTCCGGAGCAGCTTCCCGCTGCTCTTCCCTCTTCATCCACTGCCTCCGTAGGTAACTCGTCCCTAAATACTGAGGCCAGAAAGATTTTTCCACCGATTTCTTGCCTTGTTTTTCCCAGAGTTTCGACTCTTCCCGGAAAGCTGTTGGCCAGAAGGATTTTCTCCCGCTTTCTTGCCTCGTTTTTCCCAGAGTTTCCACTCTTCCCGGGAAGCTGTTGGTAAATGCACCGCAAGGAGCGTTTGGCCTCTCAGGCTCCTTCCTTCGTCCTCCTTGCCGGGCCTCTCGGCCAGATCCGGAACGCTGCTCCCGGGAATCCAACCTGGATACTTTAAAGCCCTCGGTAGATCCTTCTTTGGCCAAATCCACGTCATTCCCGGCGTGGATGAGCGTGTCCTGCCGCTGGCCGGGCTTGGGCCGTGCCAGGAGCGCCGCGTGCCGCTTTGCGACCCCGGAATCCCCCCGGATGAGGGATTTTCCAGCCCCGCGAGGTTTCTCCCGGCTGTTTCCAGGGGCCGGAAGCGGCTCCGTGCCCGGTAGCCCCTCGCGCTGCCGCTTCCCGACCTCTCCCGGTGGCCGGAGCCAGCGCGTCCAACCCCTCCGGGGCTCCCGGGAATGCACTCGGATGCCCTGTATCCAGCTGGTCGCTCCCACTTCCCAATGCTTTTCCAAAGCTTTTCCAAAGTGGCCAACAAACTGACTCTCGGCCCGTGTCCTCATCCCTCCTTTTCCATTAGGGCTTCCCGCTAACGAAGCCGGAGGAGGGAACCCCTCTCCGTGCCCCGCAGACCGCCTCCATCTCCTCCCTTTTTCCCTAGGATTCGGACCCTCTTCCAGACAGGGATCGGCCTCGATAGTTGGGATTTTCCTCCCCCTTTTCCCAATGCAGCAAGCGGGGAATCTTCTCCCGCGGGAGGGCGGATAGGGAGCATTTCCCAGCGTTGCGGTGTGGGAGAGAAAGGCAGGAAAACATCCGGCCCTGCTTCCCGGGCTTCGGAAGGGCCCGTCGGAGCGGGGCGCATCCCACCGGCTCTGCAGCGGCTCCATCCGGAGCCGTTTCCCGCCGGGATCCCGGGTGCCGCGGCGCTGAGCGGAGCTCGTGTTTCCCGGCCTGCCAGCGAGCGCGTTATCCCGCTATCCCGGAGCGCCGCTCCGTCCTCCCCCCCGCTCCGTCCTCCCCCCCGCTCCCCCCTCTCTGCCTTCCTCCCGGGTCCCGTCCCCCCTCTCTCCGTCCCCCCTCTCTCCGTCCCCCCCTCTCTCCGTCCCCCCCTCTCTCCGTCCCCCCCTCTCTCCGTCCCCCCCTCTCTCCGTCCCCCCCTCTCTCCGTCCCCCCCTCTCTCCGTCCCCCCCTCTCTCCGTCCCCCCCTCTCTCCGTCCCCCCCTCTCTCCGTCCCCCCCTCTCTCCGTCCCCCCCTCTCTCCGTCCCCCCCTCTCTCCGTCCCCCCCTCTCTCCGTCCCCCCTCTCCTCTTCCCGGCTCCTCTCTCCGTCCCCCTCTCCTCTTCCCGGCTCCTCTCTCCGTCCCCCTCTCCCTGGCCCTCCCAGCTCCCCTCATCTTCCCGTTCTCCCCTCTCCATCCCCGCCTCTCCACGTCCCTCCCGGCTCCTCTCCCATCCCTCCCGTCGCCCCTCGTCCTCCCGTCGCCCCTCGTCTCCCCAGCTCCCTGTCCCCTCTTCCCGTCCCTCCCAGCTCCTCTCCCGGCTGCTCCCCACTCCTCTCCCGTCCCTCCCGGCTCCGCGCGCTCCCGCTCCAACCCTGGTGTCTCCCCCCCGCAGCCTCGGGCGCGGAGCCGGTGCGCGACATCCGCTGCGAGTTCTGCGGCGAGTACTTCGAGAACCGCAAGGGCCTCTCGAGCCACGCGCGCTCCCACCTGCGCCAGATGGGCGTCACCGAGTGGTACGTCAACGGCTCGCCCATCGACACGCTCCGCGAGATCCTCAAGCGCCGGAGCCACGCGCGCCCGCCCGGAGCCGGCCCCAAGGCCCTGGCCAAGAGCCTCCTGGGCGCCGTGGGCTCCTTGGAGCCTCGCGGCGCCGGAGAACTTCACCTCCCCAAGAAGGTCCAGGCACCGGGCAGCCCCTTGGGGCAATCTCCTACCTCGTCTCCACCTCCGACCGCCCGGAAGATGTTTGCAAGTTTTTCTCCTCCCTCCTTGCAGAAGAAACTCAAACAAGACCAGTTGAGGGTGGAGATCAAGCGGGAGATGATGGCGGGAGGGCTCCACGGGGAGCCTCACCCGTCCGACCGCGCCTGGTCGCCCCGCGAGGAGATGTCGCCCCTGAACCTGTGTAAGTCCCCGCCGCGCGCGCGCGTGTGCGAGGGCCTCGGCCGCGCGGAGCCCCGGCCGACGGCGCCTCCCTCTTCCTCCCCGTGCCGCGGCGCAGCCTCCCGCGCCGACCCGGTGCGCGACATCCGCTGCGAGTTCTGCGGCGAGTACTTCGAGAACCGCAAGGGCCTCTCGAGCCACGCGCGCTCCCACCTGCGCCAGATGGGTGTCACCGAGTGGTCGGTGAACGGCTCCCCCATCGACACCCTCCGCGAGATCCTCAAGAAGAAGGCCAAGCCCTGCGTCATCAAGAAGGAGCCCCACGCCGCCGCCATCGAGCCCCCCGGCGCCGCGCTCGGCGACGAGCCGCCCGACCCCAAATCCCCCGGCAAAATGCTGCCCGCCATGGCCTTACCTCCCCTCGGCGGCCGGCCCGGAAAACCCGGCGGCTCCGGCCGGGAGCTGTCGCTGGCTCCGCTCGGCGCCAAGCCCCAGGGCGGCTTCCTGACGCCGTTGGCGGCCAAGCGGCCGCTGGCGGACGAGCGGCTGGGCGCGCACGGCGAGCTCAAGCACAAGGCCTACATCCAGGCGGAGCTGCCCTTCAAGAGCAAGGCGCTGCACGAGAAGCCGGCGCACGCGCGTAAGCCGGGGACGGGAATTCCGGAGGGTCCCGGCGGGATCCCGGCCGCTTGGAGGTGCGGGAAGGAGCGCCCGGATGCTCTGGCTCCTCCGCGTCCTTCCCGCTCTCTTCAACCGGGTCCCGGTGGATTCAGGGGTGTGTGGAGCGGGAGGAAGGGCCGTGTGTCCTGACCCTGTTGGGAATGAGGCCTCTGGAGGCTCCGGTTTGGGATTCGGGAATGAGGGTGACAACGGGCTGAAGATGCAGGAAGGACCGCTGGGTGCTCCAGCTCCTCCGTGTCCTTCCCGCTCTCTTCAACCGGGTCCTGGTGGATTCAGTGGTGCCTGGAGCAGGGGGGAAAGCTCTGTGCCCTGGTTCTTTTGGGAATGAGGCCTCTGGAGGCTCTGGATTGGGATTTGGGAATGTGGGTGACAGCGGGCTGAACATGCGGGAAGGACCGCTGGGTGCTCTGGTTCCTCCATGTCCTTCCCACTCTCTTCAACCGGGTCTCGGTGGATTCAGTGGTGTCTGGAGTGGGAGGAAAGGCCGTGTGTCCTGATCCTGTTGGGAATGAGGCCTCTGGAGGCTCTGGAGTGGGATTTGGGAATGAGGGTGACAGCGGGCTGAACATGCGGGAAGGAGCACCCGGCTCCTCCGTGTCCTCCCCAGCCCCAAAAGGGGGTCAGTGCCCGCACGGAGGCCGAAAAGGCGACGAGGACGGAGCCATCGGGAGCCTCCGGATCCCGGCGTCGCCTTGGGGGAGGCCCGAGCGGGTGCTGCGTCCCCAAAGGGCGTTTGCGGGGCCACGCGGTGGCATCGGGGACACGCGGTGTCATCGGGGCCGCGCGGCGGCATCAGGGCCACGCGGTGTCATCGGCGCCGCTCACGGGCTGTCCCCGCCGTGTCCCCCGCAGCCGGCGAGGCCTGCTGCGAGCTGTGCGGCCTCTACTTCGAGAACCGCAAGGCGCTGGCGAGCCACGCGCGCGCCCACCTGCGCCAGTTCGGCGTCACCGAGTGGTGCGTCAACGGCTCCCCCATCGAGACGCTCCGCGAGTGGATCCGCCACCGGCCCCAGAAGGCCGGCGCCTACCGCAGCTACATCCAGGGCGGCCGCCCCTTCGCCAAGAAGTTCCGCAACGCCGCCCGCGAGCCCGACGGCGCCCGCCGCCTGCCCCTGGCCCTGCACGCCGCCGGCTCCGGCGTGGCGCTGCTGGCCAAGGGCCTGGCCGAGCTGGAGCCCGGGAAGCTCCTGGACGGAGCGCCGGGCGAGCGGGCGGCCGTGGCGGCGCCGCTGGCGCTGGTCAAGCTGGAGGAGCAGCAGCAGCGCCCCAATATCCACAGTGAGTTATTGGATAGCGCCCCAAAATCCGGGGCTTTCCCCCCCTTTTCAGGGGCTCATCCCGGCGCTTTCTCCGGCCCCGCAGAGTTCGAGCGGCGCCAGGGGCGGCCCCTGGACGCTCCCCTGCGGCGCGAGGACGACGCGGCGGCCGCTTTCCCGCAGAAGCTGGAGGAGCCGCGGCCGCCGCCGGCGCCCCGCGTGCGCCCCGTGCCCGCCCTCGTGCCCCGGCCGCCCCAGACCTCCCTGGTGAAATTCGTGGGCAACATCTACACCCTCAAGTGCAGGTAACGGCGTCCCCGGCTTCCCGCTCCGCATGGGGAAAAAACCCCCCGGATTCGGGCACCTCGCTTTTTCCGGCCTCTCCTCCCCGCAGGTTCTGCGAGGTGGAATTCCAAGGGCCCCTTTCCATCCAAGAGGAATGGGTCCGGCACCTGCAGCGCCACATCCTGGAGATGAATTTCGCCAAAGCGGATCCGCTGCGGGCCGAGCCGCCCGCTCCGGAGGCTCCCGCCGCCGTGGCCGAAGCCCAGTGAAAACCAACCCCGCGCTTTTCCCCCCGTCCTCTTCCGTCGCCTCCATCCTTCCTCCTCATCCCAGCCGGCTCCGGAGCTTCCCCGGCTTTTTTCCCCCACCGCTCCGCCAGCAACCGGAGAGGGCATCCAGGGATACTTATCCCCTAGCCCTTTCCAAGCCACAAGCACTACACGGAAGGAGCCGGATCGCCGGAGCCGGCGTTCCCGGAGGTTAGAGGACTCGGAGGCTCCGGGGGGAAAAATAAAAAGGAGCCGGAGGCGCCTCCTTTGGCGCCTGTTGAATCCAAAGACTTTCAGCAACGGGGAGGGACGATCCACTGGGATTGGGGGGTGGTTAATAGGGGGTGTTTTTCATTTTTTTTTTTTTTTCCCTGGATTTTTCCGCACAGCGGGAAAAGGGAAGCGACGCCGGGCTCTAGCGCCGGTGGAAATCCGGCTTTGCCGGAGGCGCCGCTGAATTTTCCGGTTTAGTTCCCGGGAGCGGCGCGGTGCCGCCTGCGCTCCGGCTTGCATGTTCACCCCCTTCCCAAATTCTTGCATATCCCAAAATTGGGACAAAGACAAACATAAAAGCGCCGCTTCCCTTCTTCCCATTCGGATTGCAAAGCCCCAGGGCAAATCCCACGGGAATGGCGGAAATCCAGCGCCTTCTTCCCGGCTCCGGACCCGCCGCGGCGCCAGGATTCCCCCCCGTTGCTTTTTTTCCCCCCTTTCCCTGCGTTTTCCTTTTTTCCCCTCACCTTTTTTTAACTCTAGTTTCGGGTAGGACTAAGGAGCGATGGATTTTCTTCGGAGGCTCCGGCTTCGGAGCGGGCTCGGAGGGAATTTCCCTTTTAACTGTAATTTTTGTTGGTTTTTCTCACTCTTGTCATTTCTACCCCCTCCTTTTTGTCACTTCTTTCCTCCTTGTTTCTTTCCCCACTTTTTTTCGTCGCCTCTTTTCCCCATTTTTTGGTCATTTTCACCCTTTTTTTGTCATTTCTCCTCCTTTTTTTTTGTCATTTCTTCCCGTTTTTTGTTACTTTTCCCTTCTTTGTTGTTTCCCCTTCCCTTCTCTTGTCATTTCTTTCTCCTTTGTCTTTTCTTCCTCCCTCCTTTTTTTTGTCCGTTTCCCCCTATTTTTTTTTCATTTTTGTTCATTTTTTTTCTTTTTTTTATTGTTATTTTCGTTCTTTTTTTGTTTGTTTGTTTTTTTGCATCGGGCATATTCTGGTTCTTGATGTACCCGGGAATATGTACATTAGATTAAACTCTTCTGGAATCGGAAAGGGGGCTCCTTGCACACGCGTGTGCCCGGATTGGGGGGTCAGGGACAGCCCCGTTGCACACGCGTGTCCCGTGGCGGGGGGACACGGGGCAGCCCCGTTGCACGCGCGCGTGCCCGGGCGCGGCCACGTGGGGGCGCGCGCGCCACGCAGCCCTCGCGGGGGCGGAGCCTCCCCGGCCGCAGCCAATGGTTGCGGCGGGGGGCGGGGCTACGAGGCACACCCCCCCGCCCCCCCCCAGTGCTTCGCTTTCCCGCCAAGTGTGTCCCTCCTGGCTGCCCGTAGAGGGGCGGCGAGGGGCCGCCGTTTGCAGCGAGGCGAGGCGGGGCTGCCACGCCATTGGGCCCGTCCTCTCCCGGTTGGCCAATCAAAGAGCACCGTAGCGGCGGCACCGCCCTCTCGCGAGCTGACAGCGGTTTCATCCAATCAGTGCTAGGCTCCACCGGCGCTATCAAGGAGTCAGCGGGCTTTCAGCCAATGAGCAGCCAGCGCCCGTGCGCCTGCCCTCCCTTGGGTGCCGGCGCTGATTGACACCTCAGACGGCCTATGGAATGCGACAACCGCACTGATCGACGGCCGCCTCAGCCAATGAGCCGCGCGGGCCCTTGGCACGGGGCGGGCGCAGCGGCTCCCAGGCGGCCAATGGGGGCGCGGGAGGCGGCGCGGCCGGGGGGGCGGGGCGCGGGCGCCGCCGTTACCGTGTGGCGCGGGCGGAGGCGGCGGCGCCGCCATCATGAGCTACCCGGGTGAGGGGCGGCGGGACAAGATGGCGGCGGGCGGGAGCGCCGAGGCGGGAGGGCGGCGGCCACCGCCGCGACGGAGCCACCGGCCGCGTCGCCCCGGGAGGCGCCCGGGGCTGCCCGGGCACCCGCGGTTCCTCGGCCCGTCCCGGGGCCTTCCGGCCCCGCGTGGGCCCTCCCGGGTGAGCCCGGGGTATCGGGAGCGCTCGAGGCCGGGCCCTTCCCCCCCGGCCTTTTCCCTTTGGGCTCCGTCATTCCCGAAATCCCTCCTCTAAACCGCTACCTCCCCCCCGCAACTCTCCTTCGTTCCAGGGAATCCCAGGAAAACAGGTGCCCCCCCGCCCCGGCTTTTCCCCTTTGGAGCCTTCCAAGCCTTGGCCGACGCCTCCACCAAAGCTCCAATTTTCCCACCAAAAGCCTCCCTTCCAATCCCTATGGAAAAGCGCCCCCCGAATCCTCCCCCGGGTGCCCCCGAAAGCCCCTCTTGGAGTCAGGAGATTCCCAGGAATCCCGACACATCCCAAGGCTGAGCCCCCTCAGCCTGTTCCCTTTGGTCCCTTCCCAATCGTTCCTCAAATCCCCCCTCAAAGCCTTTCCCGTTGCCCCAAAGGGCCCTTCACGGCCCCGCGACCTTCACCGGAGCCGGGAAGCTCTGGGAGCGACGTCCCCTCTGCCAAGGAAAAACGTGGCACGGGTGCCTGGAGCTTTCCCAAGCTTCTCTCGCATTTATTTATTTTAATCTGCCCGCAATTCCAATTTTCTCCGTTCATTGGAGCTCTGCCGCTTCTCTTCCTGGCTCGAGAGCGGCATCCGGGCTCACCGGCTCCGCGGCGTGTCCGGATGATGCGGAATGAAGGAAAACGGCAGCTTTCCGAGGCGCTTCTGTCTTGGAAAGGGGTAGGGGGAATATCTGGGGATATCCATGGAGGGAATTCCCGAAGGGCAGAGGCCGCTGTTTGGATTTGCCGGGATGGGACCGGCGCGCTCGGTTCAACCGACGCGTTACCGTTTGCTTCGGAGCGGATGTGGATGCGACGAGGCTGGAAGCGTCCCAGAATCCCGGAGCAGGCGGGATGGGAATGCCGAGGAGGCGCTGGGACCTATTCCCGAGTCTCCAGCAATTCCCGCTTTCCCGCCAAGGTCGGGACGCGCGTTGGGCCGGAGCTCGGATCCCTGGCGCATCCATTGCTCTTCCCGCCGGCGCCGAAATCCTCCCCCTTCCCAGATGGCTTTTTATGGCCAGGAACTTCCTGAAATAAAACCCTGTTTTGGGGATTTTTTTGCACCATCTGCACGAGGACGTCGCTCTTCTGGTGACAACATCCCACTCGTCATCGCCACGGCGACGCTACAGCCGCTCCGTCCGACTGTTGGCGTCGACCCTCGTGGACCGCGGGGGTGTCCGGGTGACAGAGGACTCTCTCCGCCTGAAAACGTCAGGATTTTGCTACACTCGGCCCTGATTGCTCTTTTTTTCTGCTCTTTTTCTAGGTTATGGAGACTGGAACTCCGGGTCGAACCGAGGCAAGTCCCTTAAAAAATCTTGGGGCGTTTTCTGCCAAATTAATGGTGGATTTTCCACGTCGCGGCGCTTTCCTGAGGCCGGTGACGAGCCACCCGTGTCACTGATGTCACCCGAGAGGCTCTTCGCTGTCCTACATGTGCACCTACAATTTTGCCTATAAATTCAGCCTTAGACATATGTCAAATTGCAGAATGGGGAAGAAAAATGCCCTTTTTTTTTTTTTTCCTTCCAGGTTATGAGGGATACAATTATGGCTACGGCTACGGCCAGGATAACTCGGGCAACTACGGCTACGGCAACGTGGCCGCCTCCAACTCCTGGGAAATGGCCAACTCGGACGTGGACATGAATCCCGACGGCGCCGACGTGGGGAAGATGAACCAGCGCCTGGATATGGGATCGCACCTGGATGCGGACGCGATGCAGGGAGGCCCCTACGGCTCCGGCGGAGACAGGTGGGCGCAGGGAGGCTCGGGAATATCCGCATTCCCGGATATCCTGTTTTCCTGCTTGCTGGAGTCATCCCTGCCTTATTTTTTGGCTCGTCCAGTCTCATTTTTAAGCATTTTCCCATATTCCAGCTCAAGTGAGCACCTAGAATTGCCTCAGTTGCCTTTTTTCCTTTTTCCTTCATGGTATTATGAGGATTTACACAACATTTTGCAATAAAACCCCCAAACTTCAGCGCTTAGAGCGCAGCATTCCCTGCCGTGCCTGAAATTATTTGGCTGCTCTCAGGAAAATGGCCCTAACGAGGCCCCATTTTTCCCTGTTGTCAGGACTCAACTTTTGGAGCAGCGTTAAGGAAAAAAAGGGGCCTCTTCACATTGGATCCAAGTGCAAATTATTAGATTTAGGGACCCCCTTCAGTCACTTTAGTGCCTTTTTTATAGCTGGTGTCGTAGTAAACGGCCCAATCTACAGCACAGTTCTGGCCTGGTTGAGCTTTGTGAGCGTTTAGTGCTAATAAAGAGCCCAGAACCTTCCTATATATTAACTTTTGCGGTGAATTTTTAACCAGGATTCGCTTTTTATGAAGGATAGTTAGTTATTCCATATTTTTTTTAAAAAATTGGGAGCTTCCCAGCTTTGCCGCTCGAGCTGGCGCTCGGCTCTTCCGTGTTTTGCTGCGACAGATGGTGGCAGAGTAGCAGTTTTGCCTCTCGGAAAAGGCAGGGAAAACCCCAAATCCCCGCTCCGTGCAGGCAATAAAACGGCTGTGAGAGGAAATATCTAATTTGGGGAGTGTTATCCCTGTTTCCCAGTAGGAAAATGGGGCTGCTCCACCTTTCAGCTGCTCGGGATAACCGGATCATGGTTTTTTTGGTTTTAATGACTGATTTTATAGTGTGTTTTGTTGTGTATCGAGCTGGAGCGACTTGTTTCCGAGCCTGGATTTGGCTTTGCTGCTTTCCCACCTCTTGAGTCCCTGGGGACGCTCCGGGGTTGGTTTTGGGTCCAAATGGCTGCGGTTTGGGGCCGTTGGGGCCCGTCCTCACGTGCCGCCCTCGCAGGTTCGACTCGTACGAGCCCTACGAGCCGCGGTCGTCGCTGGCCGAGCGCGAGCTCTACCGCTCCGGCTACGACTACGGCGACGCCGAGCGCGACAACGACGGCGCCTACGAGGGCCCCTACGACGGCTACTACCGCCGGGACCAGTACCAGAACCGAGCGCGGGACAACTACGGCCAGCGGGGCCAGAACTGGGCCAGGGACGGGCGCAATCACCGGCCCGCGACGGCCCCGTACGCCGGCCGCGTGGGCAACCAGTGGAACGAGCCGCACGCCGGGGGCGCCCGGGGCTACGGCCCGCCCGGCTCCTCTCGCCTCCCGTCCCTCTTCTCCCACAACATTCTCCCCGAACTCAACATGTTCCAGGGAATGCGGGGCTTCTCCGGGAACATGCGCTTTGGAGGAGGCATGATGAAGCAGCGGATGAGGAGGAACTGGAAAATGTGGGACGCGGACTTTAAAGTAAGTTTAACCCCCGGTTAGCATGAGCAGACCCCAATATTTCCCCTTGGCCCCACACATCTTGCTGCAAAATACACCTAGGAAGCAGTAATAATGTTTTAATTCCCCAAAAAGCTGATTTTTTTAAAAGGAAGGAGAAGCCAGGGTCTCTGAAACACCCTCTCGTGGGGCTTAAACTTGTCTCTCCCCTCCCAGCTGCAAAAAAAGAAGCTCAAAAAGGACCCCACGGCCAAGAAGCGGAAGCAAACCAACAGCTCGGACGAACCCGACAGCAAGGCAGCCAAAACCGACGGCTCCGACAACTCCGATTCGGATAACGGTGGGTCCAGGGCGGCCCCGCGGCCGGTTTTCCTTTCGGGATGCGTCTCCCGGCTTTAACGCGGCGGTAAATCCCCTGCTCCTTTCAGAGGAGGGAACCGAAGGCGAATCGGGAGAGAAAGAGGAGAAGGAAGGTTCCAGAGGTGTAAGTGACTCCCCAAAACCTCGCGGGCGCGTGGCCCGCTTGCCCACGGGCCTTAGTTTTCCGGCTCTAGGACGGGCTTAACTTCCTGCTGTTGCATTTTTAGGAAGGGGAGGATGACGAAGGAAAAGATGGGGAGAAAGGTGAGTTTCCGCTTCCGCGCGTGGCGCCTCCGGGAAAGAGAGCGGAGGCTCCGTTCGTTCGTGCGCCGGAGTCCCGTGCGGAGCAAAAACGACTCAAGGACCCTGTGGCGTCCGGAATTCCTGGAGCACATAAATCCCTTGGGTTTATTCGGGCTCCTCCAGGGAAGCCGCTGGCCTCTCCGGGCTCGTTGCGCCTTGAGAGCCGAGTTGAGCTTCGTTTCGAGGGGTGTTTTGGTGTCCCCAAGTCCCCCGGGAGCAGCTCGGCCGCCGCGTCCGCGTTCGCTCGCGTGAATCCCGTCCTTTGTGTCTGCTCAGGGATAAGGAAATGCTGTAAAAGCCCTAGGGAGGAGCTGGAGCCCTTGCTCGAGGTAGGTCAGCCCTTTGGTGAAGCTTCTAGCCCGGGGCTTGAGGGAAACCAGGTTCAACCGCTCGCTGTGCCGTAGGCTTGGTTTTTTTGGGGGTAAGTCCATGGAAATAGGAGGAGCCTCCCGGCTTATCCGGGCTGTCCTAATTCATTGCCGGGTTTTCATTTGAGGCCTGGCAGATCCGCGTGGTTGTGTCTTGAAGTCAAAGTTGTCGCTAACGAAACCCTTCTAAAACCAGAAGCAGAAAATGAGGGTCTGGGAAACCACGTGTGTTTTTTATCCGGTGGTCCCAGGGCAGCTTTTTCTGGAAAGTCAGGCCAGGGATGGATGGAACCTCCGCAGGAATCGGAGGTGACCCCTGAATTGCCCATTGGGAGCCGCTTCTCCCGCTGCATCCGGAATCCGAGGGCTTTCCGGATCGGTCGGGCCGCCTCGACTAAGCTGGTTGAGGGGGAAATTCTCTTGGATCAGGTGGTGGCCTCACGTAGCGCCCTGAAATCCGCCCTGCTTTAAACACTTAGGTGCTTTAACAATTCAAGAAGAGATCAGTCAAATCAAACGCAAATTGCAGGAGGGCAAGAAAACCCAAGAGCGGCAAAAGAAGAGGCATCGCGACCGCATGGTGGAAAGGTAACGGGGCCTTGGTTTGGTTCCTGGGTGTCCTGGGTTGTCCCCACCGTGGTATTTGATGTAGTCCTTGACACTGACCCTGGAGGTCCATCCACACCTGCCCGCGCTTGGAAAAGCGGGTAGATAAAGCTGGGAAAGCTCTAGGAAACATCCCGTGATGGTTCCAAGGCTTGGAGCCCTCCAGAGTGGCTTATTTTAATTGTAGACCCTCAAAAAATAGCTCTAGCGAGTAAAAAAAGTGGAGCTGAAACGGGTCGGTGTGAAAACGGCGGCCGTTCGCGTCCCGCTGTCCCGACAGGATCCAGTTTGTCTGTTCCTTGTGCAAATACCGGACCTTCTACGACGACGAGATGAGCAGCCACCTGGAGAGCAAGTTCCATAAGGAGCACTTCAAGTTTGTTGGGATGAAGCTGCCCCAGCAAACGGCCGAGTTCCTCCAGGTGAGGCTCTTGGTTAAGTTTCTGTCCTTTATGTTTTATTCATGACCTTTTTCCTCTTATTTTGATTAATCTGTTTATTTATGGGGATGCTGCAAAGCCCCTTGAGCTCCCCCTCTGAACAACCACATGGAAACCCCTAAAAGGTGGAGGAAAATCGGATGTGGACGTGTCGGAGCTGCCGTCTTCCTTCCAAGCTCGCTCCACCTCCATGGTTTTCTTGGCGTAATAGTGGGAAATAAAAAGAGAATGTAGCAGGGAGGGGAAAAGAAGTTCACAACAAACCTTCCTCGTGCAGGAATACGTCGCCAACAAAACTAGGAAAACGGAAGAGCGGCGTCGAGCCATCGAGGACATTAACGCGGTCATTCAGCAGATCTACAGGGACCAGGATCTGACACAGGGTAGGAGTTAAGATCGGTCTTCCATAAGGTCTTCTTGGCCCCAAAACTTTCCTCCACGTGAATAACACGCGCGGAAGGAGTCGGATGTTGCCGAAGGGGAAAACCGAGCGGATATTTGAGCGTGCCGTGGTTTGCCTGAGGTTAATACCCAGATTTGCTCCAGTCCGTTGGGTTCTTGGCTCTTTTTGATGCAGGTGGAAGAGTTGAGGAGTTTGGGCTCGCGCTGAGCTCCGACACGATGGAGTTGCCGGAATTCCGTTCCGCTTAACGCCGCTCTCGTCTTCCTTTCCCAGATGTTGGCATGGAGCATTTCATTAAGAAGGTGGAGGCCGCTCACTGCGCCGCTTGCGACCTCTTCATCCCCATGCAATACGGCATCATCCAGAAACACCTCAAGTCCCTCGACCACAACCACAACCGCAGGGTGAGCACGCGGGCCGCCTTTTCCCAACGATGGGAATCCCCTTTCCATGGGCTTGTAGGATTCGGCCGCAGTAGCGGAGCCGGAGTGGCCGTTTGGAGGCTCTTCGTGGTTCATGGCAGAGGGAGACCTGAAACGGGCAGGAATTTTATTCATCACCCTCTGGGCTTGGGAATTGCTCTCCACCCTGCTTAACGTTGCCCGCTTTTGCATCCCGGGAAGTTTAATCCGTGCAAAATCCCCGTGTGGAAGCGCCGCTCATCCCAGTGTGGACGCGAGATCCGGTGGCTCCTACGCTCTTCCTTAGCCATCTCCTAATATTCCGGCTTTCCCGCTTGCAGGAAAATCATGTCTTAGGTACAAATAAACTTCATCACAGTCAGGTGATCCAACGGAGGGTTTTTATTCAGTCACTTAGAGGCAGCAGCTCTTTTATTTTTAAAATGCACCTTTTGCCACGTAGATCTTGTAGACATTTGGCCGTAGCAGCGTTGAACGGATTTTGGCACCGTCTCTGTCACCGTTCAGCTCCCCTTTGGGCTTTACCTGGTGGCACGAACAGAACCTTTAAATATTAGTGCCCAGAGCTGAAATAACCGCATTTGTGGGACCGAGTTTTAATCCCTGTTTCCCTGTTGGGCTGTTACTCCCCTTTCCAGAGCTCTTCAAGACTGCAGATTCCCCCAATCCATTATTTTACCGCTCACCTGAGTGCCAAAACGTGCTCTGTGCAGGTGCCGTCGTTGCCCATCTGCAACTTTTGAGACATAACAGCCCTAATTACCTAATTACCAGTAAGTTAATCGAGGAGCAAGACCTAATTGTGCCTCTTTCCCACTCCCATCCAGGCCATGATGGAGCAGTCCAAGAGGTCATCGCTCGTTGTTGCCAGGAGTATCCTCAACAACAAACTCATCAGCAAGAAGCTGGAGCGTTACCTGAAGGTGGGTGCTCTGCAGAACTGCTCAGCGTTGGCCCTCGTTGGCTCTCGTGGGTCTTCGTTGGCCCTCGTGGGCCCTCGTTGGCCCTCGTGGGCCCTCGTTGGCCCTCGTGGGTCTTCGTTGGCCCTCGTGGGTCTTCGTTGGCCCTCGTTGGCCCTCGTTGGCCCTCGTGGGTCTTCATTGGCGCTCGTGGGCCCTCGTGGGTCTTCATTGGCGCTCGTGGGCCCTCGTGGGTCTTCATTGGCGCTCGTGGGCCCTCGTGGGTCTTCGTTGGCCCTCGTGGGCCCTCGTGGGTCTTCGTTGGCCCTCGTTGGCTCTCGTGGGTCTTCGTGGGTCTTCGTTGGCCCTCGTGGGCCCTCGTTGGCCCTCGTGGGCCTTCGTTGGCCCTCGTGGGCCCTCGTTGGCCCTCGTGGGTCTTCGTTGGCCCTCGTTGGCTCTCGTGGGTCTTCGTTGGCTCTCGTGGGTCTTTGTTGTCTCTCGTGGGTCTTCGTTGGCCCTCGTTGGCCCTCGTGGGTCTTCGTTGGCCCTTGTTGGCTCTCGTGGGTCTTTGTTGGCCCTCGTTGGCCCTTGTGGGTCTTTGTTGGCCCTCGTTGGCCCTCGTGGGTCTTCGTTGGCCCTCGTGGGTCTTCTTTGGCCCTCGTTGGCTCTCGTGGGTCTTTCTTGGCCCTCCTGGGTCTTTCTTGGCCCTCGTTGGCCCTCGTGGGTCTTCGTTGGCCCTCGTTGGCCCTCGTGGGTCTTTGTTGGCCCTCGTGGGTCTTCGTTGGCCCTCGTTGGCTGTCGTTGGCCAAAACTCAAGGAAACTCCAGGTTTTTCAGTGCCACGTCACTCGCTGGTGGGTCAATATGGTCTGTGTTTGCCAGCATTCAAAAAGACTTAAAACCCCCCCAATTTTTGGTGCCGTTATCTCCTGTCCTGCTGAGCGACGTTGAAGCCGAGCTTCTCCGTTGTGTCGGAATGTGGCTTTTGTGTCCCTAGCGTGAATCCCTCAAGCGACTGTTCTTCCCTTCTTGCAGGGAGAGAATCCCTTCACGGACGACCCTGAGGAAAAAGAGGAGCACGAGGAAGGAGAAGGAGGCACCGTCGGGAACGCGGAGGAAGGAACGGCGGAAGAAGGCGCCGATGACAACAAGGAGGAGGAGGGAAACCGGGAGGAGGAAACCGCGGAGGACGGAAACAAGGAGCGCGAGGAGAACCTGGAAGCAGAAGGAGCCGAAGACGAGGGCGAACAAGAGGCGACAGGGACAGAGACGGAGGCGCAAACGCTGCCGGAGCTGGATCCGGACCGCGCGGAAGACGCGGATAACGCGGAGGAAGAGCCCCCGCAAGCCGAGGAGTCGCTCCCCGAGGAAGAGGAGCAGGAATTGGGCGAGGACGACGAGGAAGGCAGCCCCGAGGCCGGGGCCGCGCCGGAGGACGAGTCTCCCGAGTAGATTCCGGGGCCGCCCGGCCCTCCCGTCCGTTTTCCGTTGTTCTTTTTCCGTTGGTGGTGTTGTTTTTTTAACATAACTGTACCTGTGAATCTTCCTAGCACGTGTTTTGGGTTCTCATTCTACTAAACCCACGTAGGCGGCGGACGCCTTTATCTGTAAAGTGATTTTGGGGGGCTCCGGGGGGCCTCGATTCTTTTTATTTTATTTTTCCGTTTTTTCATCTTGTTACGCGCCGAATGTTCATTTTTCGTGGCCGCGTTTTGTGCTGTTCTCTGTTTCTAGAAGGTTTTGGGGTGGAAAAAAATCCTTTCTGGTGCCTTCTGGCCTTCCATGCTGGGAGTTGTGAGAAAAAGATGCCCCTTTTTGAGGAAAAAAAAGGGGGAAACGGTCAATTTCTGCTCGTAGCAGGTTCTTTTGGGTGCCCTCAAGGGTAATGGGGTCGTGGCCGGGGTCAAGGGTCACGGTGGGGGTCAAGGCTATGGGGGGGGTCATGGCCTGGCGTTAAGGTCACCCCTGGGGGGGTCACCGAGTTGGGGACAGGAGGGGTCAGAGGTCAGGGCGGGGTCAGCGGCCGCCAATGGCCTCTGGCCTGGACTCTCCTAGCCGCCCCGCCCTCCTCGACTGCCGTCCAATGAGCGTGGCGCAGCGCCGTGATGGACAGGGGGAGCCGCGCCGCGTTGCCCAATGGGAGAGCGGGAAGCGCGGCGGGGAGGCGGGGCCGTGCCCGGCGGGTGGGGGGGCGAGCGCGGCCAATGAACGGGCGGCCGGCGGGGGGGCGGGGCTTTTGGAGGGCGGCCAATAGCGGGGGGCTCCGTGGGCGGGAGGTGGCGGCGGGCGCCGCGCGCCTGCGCACTGGGCGCCCGGGCGAGCAGTGCGGCGGCGGCGGCGGAGGGAGACATGGATCAGGGATACGGGGGTAGGTGCGGGGCGGCACCGGAACCGGAACCGGCACCGGCGCCGTCCGAATCCCTCTCCCGCCGCCGCCGCCGCCCCCCCCGACGCGGGGGGTGGGGGGGGGGTGTGCGCGGCGCGGGGGGGAGGGGGCGCCCAGCCTCCTGCGGGAGGCGCTAGTCCCGCCTCCCGTGTGGCGGCGGCGCCGCCCATTGGCCGCGCGGCGCGTCCCTCAGCGCGACGGCGCCGCCGATTGGTCGGGGGGGGGGGGCGGCCGTTGGCCGTTCCCCGCCGTGCGCGGTGGCCCGGGGCGGGGGGAGGGGGAGGAACGGAAAAGGGGGAGGGGGGGGAAGAAGGGGGTCCCCCCCCCCGTCTCCCCCCGCCCCATTTCGGGGAGGGGGCGGAAATGGAGCCGGGCCCATTTCTGAAGACGACACAAAATGGCGGCCGCGCGGCCCCTCCCCCTTCAGCCCCGTCCCGCTCCCCCCCCCCCCCGCCGCTCCCGTTGGCGATGGGGGGGGACCCCCCCCCCCCGCGATCGTTAACGTTGCTCTGAGGGAGAGGAGCTGCCGTCCCCGCTGCTTCCCCCCGAACAGGGGGGGAAAAACACCCCCGAGCCCCCCAAATCCTTGGAAATCGCCCCAAAATTCGCCAGCGTTCGGGAGCGGATGGAGCCGCGGCCGCAGCCTCTCCCTGGCGACCCCCTTGCTCTGCCGTCCACCTCGGAGGGGTTTAAAGGGCCCTTCCCGCACAGCCCGAAGCTCTTCCCGCATCCCTCATGCGAAAAGGTGGGAAAAGAAGGAAAAAACAGCGATGAGAGCCGCTCGACCCTGCAAATGCTGCCAAAATGATGGGAAAAGCGCTGGTTTTGGGTGCTCGAGCGTCGCGGGGCTGCCTCGGCTTCCCGGGAGTTGCGGCCGCCGAAGTGAAAGCGAAACGTGGGAATTGGGACGTGTTCCCGCAACGTGGGAATTGGGACGTGTTCCCGCAGCGCCTTCATCCCCGCCGGAATTTGGCGGCTCGGCTGTGTCCCCGGTAGCTTCGCGTCCCGCGTTGAAGCTCCTGCAAGTGCAAAACATCCCTTAAATCCGTCTGGGAAGCGCTCCCGGAGGCACAGACCCGGCGCAGACGGAAAACTGGATCCTGTCCCCTTTCCCTTGCGGACACCTGCGGGTTTTGAGGCTTTTTTCTGCCCAAATTTCAACCTTCGGGCCAATCCGGAGGGGCGATTTGGGCCTCACACTTCAAATTTTCCCCAATTTTGGGGGTTAAAGACACCCCCAAGACACATTTGTTTTGTATTTATCACTGCAGAGGAGGATTTTCTCTGCCTGGCCGAGCTCAAACCACGAACTTTGGGTCAAAAACATGTTTTTTTGGCTCTCAACTGTATTTTTTAGCCTATGATGTATTTTTTAGCCCCAATGAAGCGTGGACATCTGCTTCCGAGCTTGTTGCCTGTTCACCTATAGAGCGTTTAGTCTCCACTAAATAGGGTGATAAATCACAGTTTAAAAGTGGATCAACCTTGGATAAACTGGCTCCAAAAAGTTTGCATTTCAGCCTGCAAAAGTTACTTTTTTTGCCTGTTTCTGGCTTCTTCTAAACTTATATTTAGCTAGCGAAAAAAAAAAAAGATATCTTAAAGAAATCATATTAAGTTTTAAATCCTCTCGCTTTTGCAAAGTCCAGTGTGTGTTTTGGTGTCGATGAGGTTATAAATTGTGAGGGATTTTTTCTATTTCTCATGTGTTTTTACAAATAACCGGGCACGGAAGCATCGGCCTCTGTGTCCCCTCTCTTTGTAATTCCTTCCGTGTCTCCGGGATTGTGGGATTCCCTCGGAGCATCCTTTGCATCCCCGTGGATAGGCCTGGTTCATAGAGGTGATTTAAGGGCTTAGCAGAGGACAAGCTTTGTTCTCCCTCGGATAACGCTCTTTGTCGAAACCAGCGGGAGGACTCGGATTCTGGGCAATTCCAGCTTTCAGGAATCGTTTCCTGCTGTTCAGCACCCTCTTGAATCGCCTTGATCTTCTCTGCATGCTTTTTTGGTGCTCAAACATAGAATTTTTAGCAGCAAACGCAGCCATCCTGGGAAAAAGCAGCTTCTGGTGTAGCAGCATCTCTCCTCAGTGCCTCCAGGTCTGTGTTTTGCCAGAGTTTGATGGTTGTTCCCGTCTTCGCTGGATGTAGCAGCATCAAATACGTTTAAAAAATGATATTTTCCTCTCTGGAAACGCACCATGATTTTTAATCCTCTGCCTCCAAGCTCCTTGTTGCATTTTAGCCTGATTAAACCCAAATTTAATACAGAGTGCCTCTCCCGAACAGCAGCGAGCCCAATTCCGAAATTTATGGATTTTAGAGTCCATTAACAGAAGAAACTAAATTCTGAATTTGCTAAATTTGCTATAGCACCATAGATAACTGGGGAAAACACCCAATCTTTATAATAACTCTTTTTTTGCTTTCTTTTTTATTGCAGGCTATGGCACCTGGAGTACTGGAACCACCAATACTCAAGGTAAACTGCATATATGTATTTATACAAAACAACCCTGAGAGTTTTATTTTATTTGCCAGTTGGAATTATTTGCCAGTTTAAAGCTGCAGCGATCAGTTTGGAGAATCAAAAGTGCTGCAAAGTGTTAAAAATATTTATTGTATCCATATCATTTTCATAAGTAATGAAAATACTGGCTGGAAATACTGGCTTCTTCCTATCCCAACCCATGCAGAAGGGCACAGAACGTTTCCAGGTGTTGCCTGGAGCTGTGTGTGTTTAATCGTGAGCTTGTGACTTTGATGCTTTATTGCTTTTAATGCTGAAATGCTCCTTTTTTTGTCCCCCTTTAAGGTTCCTACGCGACAAATGCGACGAACTGGCAAGGTAGGTGTCAAACGATCGACCCCCCGAGCAGCTTCCAAGATATTCTCTATTATTTCAACCTCGCTCCACGATCCCAAGTGTTTTGTTTTCCCGAACTTTGCCCTGCCTAGAAGCCAACTTCCTCGTCAAATTAACCCGCAAATTAGCAAAAGTTCGTTTGTCTTAGGTTGCTTCTGTGAGCTGGGATAGGCAAACGTGGGCCTTAATAAAATAATCCGGATTTATACGTTGCAAAGCCAAGGTTTGCCCTGCTCACACCTCCATAACCCGTTGTTTGCGTTTCTCTAACGAGCCCTCCCTCTCAGAGCAACCCTTCGTTAATTAGCTACAATTTGAATCAGGACGACTGCTTGGGCCTATTTTTAATGCCTTTCCTGGAGCTAATGCCTTGAATCCTTTAGGAAATAGCATTTTTTGGGCCTCGTGGTGAAAAATCCAACGTTGCACCACACATCGGGCTGTCGATTCCAACCTCCCGAGTTGAGTCGCGTAAAAATGAGGTTTTTTTTTTTAGTTTCTTCTCCCATTATTTGTCTCTTTGTAAAGCCCAGGAGCCCAAGGCCAGGGCTTAACCGCCCTCTTGTGCAAACACAACAGAAAGGCGGTCCCTGCTCCGCAGAACCTACAGGCTGAATTGAAAACAACAGTCGCCAGATGGAAACAGGCGGAAGAGGGGGGAAAACACAAAGACAACGAGGCAACAGGCACAATAGGCAGCGGTCGGGCAGTGTTAACTGTTGGCGATTTTATTGTAGGCTCTGTGGACATGAGGAATGTTCTTATTTCTTGTCGCTTTGGTTTTTCTGGTTAAAAAAACATCTTCTGGTTCTGTTTTTTTCTGGTTACGGGGTTAAAATTACCCCGTAACTTCAGTCATCGGGGCTGGCTACGTCCTTAGGCACCCAGTAGAGCGACTCTTGTCACTTTATTTGGTGGTTCAGGTCATGGAGGTGGCTTGGGCTGGCAGAATCCATCAATGGATGCTGAGTTCCTTCCAAAATCCATCCTGGGACCGATAACCTGCATTTCCCAGTGCTTTAAATCATTGGAAAGACCTTGAACGTTGAGGGTTGGGGTTGAGGAAGAAATTTCTGTCATCTTCCATCCTAGGAACCGGATTTCCTTTAGGGAGCAGAGCCCTGGTAGCACCCAAAGCTTCCAGAACCTGCGTTTTTATGCCGTTTCCCTTATTTTTCCCCCTTTTTTTGCCAGGCTACGAAGGCTATGACTACTACAACACCCAAACCACGGCGGCCAACACGGCGGCCACCTACAACTACGGCGCCGCCGCCACCTCCAGCTCCTGGGAGACGCCGAAAGCTTCCGACATGGGCATGGGCGCCGACGTCAACGCCGGGATGTCCGTGGCGCCCTACGGCGCCGACGCGGGCGCCGCCGAGAACTCCGACTCCATCATCGCCAAAATCAACCAGCGCTTGGACATGCTGTCCAAGGAGGGCAGCGGCGGAGCGGCCGAGGGCATGGAAGACCAGGAGAGGTGACTGTTACGACTGTATTTTTATAATAAAAATGTCTGTTTGGTCACTGCAGCCTCTGATTAATCAGCTCTGACTCCCTCAGTGGGCCTCAGCGTTGGCTGTTGAGAAAAGGAGTTTGGCAGCAAAACGTTGCTCCTTTTTCATCTCTCCTGAATATTTTATTTTTTATTTTGTATGTAATTCTACACATCAGGCATTAAAACCCACTTCCATCATCGATTAACTTCCTGCATTTTTACCAATTCTTTATTTACATTTTTTATTTACATTTTTTTTATTTACATCTTTTAAATACCTTTTCACACGCACATTTGCGGGTCTTCGTCTTGTCTTTCTCTGCCATTTGATGCTCATTGCTTTTCCTCAGCCCAGAGGCTGTCAATATTTGTGCAAAAACTCCCCTTTTCTGGTTGTTTGAGTTGTTTTTTCCAAGTTTTTTGAGTCTAGGGAAAAAGCGGCGTGGAAAAAAAGCGGTCAGAAAGCAAGGTTGAGAAAAATGTAATTTTCCAGCTAAGACCGTGGGGATTGTGCTCCAAAATGGGTTGTTTTTTTAGCCGTTGACTGTTGTCTCCGTGCAGCTCTTTCAGGTTCGACTCCTTCGACTCGTACGACTCGAGGTCCTCCATGAACGACCGCGACCTGTACCGCTCCGGCTACGACTACGGCGACGCCGCGGGCGAGCGCGGCGATTCCTTCGGGAGCCAGTTCGACGGGCGCCGCGAGCAGCCGCGCAACCGGGCCGGCGCCTACGGCCTGGCGCGGGGCCGGGGCCAGAACCGGGGCCAGAACCGGGGCCGGGGCGGCGCCTACAGCCGCGGCGAGCACTTCATGCCCTCGTCGAGCTCGGAGCGCCTGTCGGCGCGCTGGAATGAGTTGAACTACATGGGCGGGCGCGGGATGGGGGGCGCCGGGCCCAACCGGCTGCCTTCCCTCTTCTCCCAAGCCCTCGTTCCCGACTACGGAGATTACGGCGACTACGGAGATTACGGCGACTACGGAGACTACGGCGACTACGGCGATTACGGCGATTATGGGGACTATGGAGACTATGACTATGGCATGATGGGCATGTCGGGCATGGGAATGGGGCGCTACGGCAACGTGCCGTACGGAATGGGGCGGCAGCGGAACAGGGACAGAGCCAACACGATGCCCTGGCACATGAACACGCTGGCGGTAAGTCCTCGCCGGCGCCGGATCGCTCCTTAAAATGCCCATTTTTGCTCCTGCAATCACAAATTTTGCGTTTTCCTCCCGCGATCGGCCTCGGTGCCAAGTTTTCCTGTTAATCTGTAGAATTCGGGGTTGTTTTTTGGGGAGGGGAAGCACTAATCTGCTTCAAGTTGCTTCCACCGCTGAAAAAAAACTAGCTTCTTGCAGGCAGAGCCTGCGTGCGCTTACCTGTTTTTATTTGTGCAAATTTTAGGGCTCTGAAAGCTTCAAATTCGGCTCTGGAGGGTGGTGGGATGAAAAATTGTCAATTCAATGCAATAATAAGCAAGGAGCAAATCCTTGTTTTACCTGGATATGCATCCCTTGGAACCCTCACTGTTTGGGGAGGTGGAGCAGAGGACTGGGATATTCTGCCAAGTCCTTCCGTACTCGGAGCGGATCAAAATGCCCGTTTTTTCCTGCTTCTAGCCCAAAAGGAGAGGCTTCCGCAACCGTTCGGGCGGGCGATCGGATAGCGAAGGAGGGCGCAAGCGGAAACAGTCCCAGAGCGGCGACGAGCCCGACAGCAAACAGGCCAAGACCGACAGCGAAGGGGACGACACCGAGAACGGTACGTGCCCCTCTTCACCCTCCCATATTCGTCATTTCTGCGTTTTTATGGTCGTCTTTTATGGTCTGGGACAAAAGGAACCCTCGAGGTGTCAGATTAATGACAGTTTGCAGCGGCGGCTGGCGGGCAAGGAGAAAACAGCGGGCGATTGCATGTCCTTGCTAGGATTCCGTGTCCATTTTTCCAGTCTTTGGGAACTTCCTGGATACCAGCAGGGTCCCTTGTGCTTTTAGGTGGGCGCAAACACTTCCCCCCGGCACTAAAGAGCTTTTTTATTTCTGTGCAGCAGATGAGGGCGAAGGAGAGGAAAAATCGGGAGATGAAGCCGACAAAGGTGTAAGTAACTTTAATTATTATCACTTATGGCAAACACGGGAGTGTTTAAGCACTTTGCTTCCTTGGTGGTGTCCCAAGCTGGATTTCTAAAACGCCCGCGAAGGAGGGTCAATCCAGTGGGAAGTGACAGCAGCGCCCTTTCCTTCTTGTTTTCCAGGAGAAATGGGAATCGTGGCGCTCTTGGCAAAGGAAGGTAGGGCGGCTCCCGCGGCGCGCAGGCCTCCTGTGAACCCGGGTGCTCCGAGCCGGTTTGCTTTTGCCTTTTGGCACCACCTTGAGTTTTTCTTTGCCTTTTTCCTCCTCAAAATACGATGCAGCTCCCGTGAGGCTGTTCACCAGGGCTCCGTTGCGGTGCCTTTTGGTGCTCTTTTGCACCTGGGCTTCTTCACACAGACACTTGGTGCCCGTACGAACGGACGGGGAAAGAGGGAATATTGGCCGTAGTGGCAGTTCATCTTCCTGCCCTGTTCGGAGGAGGTTTTTGGGAAGAGCAGGTCTAGCCATGGGGCAGAAAGGCACCCAAATTGGCCTAACCCGAGTCGCTTTGGCTGGTGACTTCCCAGCATGCCAAACCCTGTGAGTTTTTCCCCCAATATATGGGGCTATATCCAATTTTATTGGTTATTTAAAACCTGCCTGGGCTAGAGTAGCTGGAAGCACTTCAGCTCCTTTTGGATTTAATGGAGTTTCGGATGAGATCGTGTCCCGCTCGGCGGCGTTGTGCGCAGAGGGGACGCTGCCCCTCTCGTTTGCTTTTAGGGGCAAAAAACCTTGGCCTGGACGGCGTTGCTCCTGTTCTCTTTCCCCTTTTGGGCCTTTGCTGTAAAGATTCATCCTCTTCTAGGATTTCCCCAACTCTTGAGCTCCCTCGAATCCCCCGTGCCAAACGGAGGAGCTCGGAAAAGCCGACACGGAGCCGGGCGCGCCGAGTTCCTGCTCCGTTTTCAGTTGAGGCCGCGGCAACCCCAGGCCTATTTTGCCTTTACGGAGCGGCTTGGGGGAAGAGCATGTGCTAATTCTCGGGATCGCAACCGAGGTGTAGCTGGATGTTCCGTTTTTGTTGAAGCCTCCCTCTGATAACCAGGTCTTGACCTTCAGTGGAAGTTGTGGTCCCTGCGCTCCTTCACCTGAAGACCTTGCAGGTGAATTATTCCCCGAGCGTGTTTTGCGAGGCCGAGAGACCTCGGACCCCGGTACTCACCGCTTCCTACCCTAAAATATCACAGGGATTAAGGCTGGCTAAATCCCTGCTTTTTTTCCCCTGTAATTATCCCAGCTTTGGGGAAGGCAGCGCAAGGAGAGCTAAAACTCTCCTGAAGAAGCAGAACTGCTGCTCAGGCACTAAAAACATTTGCTGCCTTTTATTACTTAACTTTCCTAAGTAGCTTTTTTCAGCCCCGTGGAAAAAAAAAAGCGGAAAAAGAGGAAGAGAGCACAGGGAGAAATAAAAGCTCCTCCCGAGGAAGCGAAAGAGAGAGGTCTCTCGTGACTGCTCTTTCCATTAACGGCGCGTCTCGATGCTGCCCACCAAGGTTTAAGCTATTGTGGGAACTGGAGGGAGTTGGAGGAAGGTGCTTTGGTGCCGGAGAGGCCGCTGCTTAGCGGTGCTCCCGAAGCCGATTCGTGGGAGGGAGGGAAAAGCGGAAGAACTGCCGGAAAACTGGGAGAAGTTTCGGCTTCCCCGAGCCCGGGGGTGAATAGGAAACTCCCAAAATCCCTCGGCCAGCGAAGGACGAGCTGCGAGGCAGCAACTCTGATATTTTGTTTTCCCCAGCCTCCGGAGACGGCTGCGAAGACGACGACGACGAAGTGAAGAAGAAGAGGGAGAAGCAGCGGAGGAGAGACCGGATGCGCGACCGGGCGATGGACAGGTAGGAGGAAGGCCGAGCCCGCTCCCTCGCCTGCTTCCCGCTGCAATATTTGACTGGTCCTTATAATATTTAGCTAGAATATTCCCTTGGTGCAGATGTGGGAGAAGTCTGAAGGGCCGGAGGATGGTGGTTTGGGTCTCTGTGTGCCAATTTGGTCCTTTTTGGGGGGTCTTTTTTCCCCTTTTTGGTGTTTTCTGACCCCTCTGAAACAAGAATAAAACAGGTTTTCCAAGGAGCTTTGAACTGATCTCTCACTCTGCTGTAGTGTCACCTCCTCTTGTTTAATCCGATGCTGTTTAATCCCTGGAGGTTCCAGAGTTATTCCAGAGGCACCAAGTAAAATGTATAATCCGAGCAGAACAGCATTGTGAATCTGGAGCTGAAAGGGGGGAAAAAAGTGGTGGGTAGAAAAGTGAATTAAAAATTGAACTCATTCCTGATTTCCCGTACGATGGCTCTGTCCAGGATCCAGTTTGCCTGCTCCGTGTGCAAGTTCCGCAGTTTTGAGGAAGATGAAATCCAGAAGCATCTACAGAGCAAATTCCACAAGGAGACCCTGCGGTACATCGGTACCAAACTCCCGGACAAAACCGTGGAGTTTCTGCAGGTAAACGGGGCTGGTTTCGCCTTCCTGTGGCTTTTTTTGTGCGTCTTTTGAGCCATTTTGGGGTTTTTTCCACTCACAGGAGGGTTCGAGTGCAGCTCATGTCACTCAATGACGTCAGATAACGGCACGTGCTGTCGAGCAAATAACTATTCCCAAATTGAATCCAAGCAGAAAAGCAGGAATTAATAGTCCGTGGATTTTCTTCCCTGTGCCCAGCTGTGTTGATGATGGGAGAGAGAAGGGCTGGGGCTTTTTCCTTCCCGGATGAGTGTTTGGGTGGGGGAAAGTGCCACCGTTTGAGCACTTTGTGGCACTCCTCAAAAATACGACCCCACTGGTGCCAAGGATTAAGCTCCCAAAGGCTCCGAGCTCGCTTCCCGCTTGGATCTTTCAGGCTCTTGCTACGGTAGAGAGGACAGGGCCAAAAAACCCCCCGTGGATCATCATTAATTAACTAAGCGCAATCATTTTTGTGGGTTTTGGGTGGAGATCTCGTTTCCCTTCTGTGATGTCCCCTCCCTCTCCAGGAATACATCGTCAACAGGAATAAGAAAATCGAGAAGCGGCGTCAGGAGCTCACGGAGAAGGAGGGTCCGAAGCAGAAGCCGGATCCGTTTAAGGGTAAGGAGCCGGTGGATGAGCTAAAAAACAGGGAAAATGCGGAAGGGAGCTCCGTGCTGCAAGGAACAGGCAGGTAACTGCAGAATTACCCGTTGACCTTGAGCTGCAAAGAGGATGTTCAGTTCAGCTGCATCCCAGGGCATCTCCTGGTGGTGACAGCAGCTTTTGGAAGCGCTGAGGTTGATCCATGCGGGCTTGGGCGGGAAGAGGGATGAGGAAAAATCCACCTCAGCTTGGTCAAAGCACCAGTCTCCTCCATTCCGTACCCCTCAGCGATGGAAGGACGTTTGGACCACGTCTGGGAGGTCCTGTCTTAATAAGGGTAATTAATTAAGCCAATCATCACTCCAAAATGAGCACTTGGGCTTTTAGGTGGGGGATATGAGCCCATGTGGAAAAAAGGAGCTCAATCCTGAACCCAAGGGGTCCCCAAACTGTTTTTGAAATCCATGACCTTTAAATTGGATAAGGACAGGCTGGTTTCAAGAGGGCCAAAGGAAAACAGGGGTCAGTCCCCACTTTTACCTCGGATAAGCTGATTTCTTCGGAGCGTGGGCTCCTCTTCAGCCTCTCTCCCTTCGTGCTGCCTTAAGAGCAGAATTGCCCATTTATCTGCTCTTAAAATAAGATACAGGGGGTTTGCCCCCAAGGGGAAGGCAGGAACGGCGAGGAACGCGGGCGCTGGCGGAGCGCCAGCGACGGAGGGAGTTTTGGGGAGCGGAACGGGGCCGGAATGGGCGCTCAGCCCTCGCGTTTGCCGCAGGGATCGGCCAGGAGCACTTCTTCAAGAAGATCGAGGCCGCGCACTGCATGGCCTGCGACATGCTCATCCCTGCGCAGACCCACCTGCTGCAGCGGCACCTGCGATCGGCCGACCACAACCGGAACCGCAGGGTAAGCGCCGCCACGGGCTCCCCTTCCCGACCGGAGCGTGGAATCCCGAGGGCCTCGGGAAGGGGGGAACAGCAGCAGCAGCGGGAGAAGCCCACGAGGGTTGTCCTGTCTTGTCCCCATCCATGCCGGTGACAGGGCGAGCTCCGTTTGGGGCAGAAACAAGCAATTTCTGCAGCGTAGCCTCCATCTCCGCTGTCGTGGAGCGTGTTGACCCATGCCTTGCCCTCGGAATAGCGCTCCTGGACACTTTTCCAGTGAGGATCGCTGGATATTGGGGCAACGTTCCCACTGATGCTGCTAAAACCCATTTTTTCCCCCAGGGGGCAAAACGCTGGTGCCCCTTGCCCTTCACATCCTGCTTAGGGAAACTGCCTAGAGGGGGAAATGGGAGGGAATAGAGCCAAATCCCGGTGGGAATTCCTCCTCCTCCAGCCTATCCCGCTAACCCCCGTGTCGCTCCGCTTCCAGATGGCCGCCGAGCAGTTCAAGAAGACGAGTCTGCACGTGGCCAAGAGCGTCCTCAACAACAAGCACATTGTCAAAATGCTGGAGAAGTACCTCAAGGTGAGCGAGCGGCGGCGCCGGGAAGCGCCGGAGCGCCCGGAACGCGGCCGCAGGATGAGATCTCGGCTCTGGATCCTTCGCAGCTCCAGGCGGTTTAGCAGCTTCTCGCCTTGCTCCGTTACGAAACCGTCCAAACGGGGACGGCATTTAACATGAAAAAAGGGGCCAAAGTAGCCCAAAGCCTCGGGCAGCGGCCCGGCTGGGCCCGTGGTAGCCACCGGTCGAGTCCCACCGGACTCGAACGGGACTCGGGAAAAGCTCCCGGGTCCCCCGACCCCGCGTCCGAGCGCGTCGAAGCCGCGAGCGAAGGGGGCGTCCGAGTCACCCCCCGCTCCGAAACGCTCCCGTTGGCCCTCCCCGCTCCTCTCCCCGCGAGCTCGGAGCCGGGAAGCGGCGCAGAACCGGGATGGGAGCCGGGAGCCGGCCCGTCGGCACTGCCGAACCGGCGCCCGAGGAAGAGGCGCCGCTCGGAACGGCAGGAAGAAGCCGGAAGGGAAGCGCGGAGCGCTCAGCCGCTCCGCGCGGAAGCGCCGCCGAGCGAGCGGGAAAGCGGCCGGTTTTCCCAGCCCGTTCCCGCCGCCGTCGCTCTGCCCTTGCCCGGATCTCCCGGAGGGAAAGAAGGGACCCGCTCAAGTGCCCCTCCGTCTACCCCCGCCAGGGTCCTGCCTCGTGAGCGACGGTGGCAAAGGCCGCAAATGCGTCGGCACCGGGGCCAGCCCGACCTCTGTCCCGAAGGAGAGCTTCGACCCCGCCGCGGGCTCCGGGCCCGTTCCCAGGTGCAAAACCAGGCTGGAAAGGGGTGGAGGAAAGCTGAGGATTTGCAGGTAATGCCAGAGCCGCCTCGCCAGAAAAAAAAAAAACCAAAATAACTTAAAAACTGCCCAAAACCGCACGCGCTCCCGGCACCCTGCGGCTGCCGGGGCCGCCGGCGCGGGGAGGGCCGAGGCCGCCGGCGCCAAGAGCCGCTTTCACGCGCGGACGTCGTTTCCGCCCCCATTTTCCCCTTTTAAGTTAATTTTAACCGGCGCTAACGTGGCTCCGGCTCGCCGAGGTCTGAGCTTGACGGTTTTCCCCCAAACGGCCGCGGAAAAAGCGGCCGGAGAAGACGTGGCGGCGATCCCGACCTCGGAGCCGGCGCGGGGCCGGGAGGGCAGCGCGAAGGGGGAAAAACCCATGGAGGAAGAGGAGGAGGAGGAGGAGGAGGAATTCTCCTGGCCTCTGGCACGGCCCCGTTGGGGACAATCCGGCCCCGTTGGGGACAATCCGGCCCCGTTGGGGACAATCCGGCCCCATTGGGAACAATCCGGCCCCGCTGGGGACAATCCGGCCCCATTGGGAACAATCCGGTCCCGCTGGGGACATTCCGGCCCCGCTGGGGACAATCCCGCCGCTCCGGGCCGCCCGCGATCCGTGCGATCCACGGAGCAGGCCAGGCGCCGCGGGAAGGGCCGGAGCCGCTCGTCACCCTCGGCGCCGACAACCTTGCGTCGCCTCCTCCGCGCGCGGGTCTCGCTCTCCGCGGAAACGGCGCTCGGAAAAGCCTGGAAGCTGCCGGGAGCGGCCGGTTGAGGGCTCCTCAATGCACATTTTTGTCATTGCTGTTTCTTGCCGTGTTTAGCCCCAGGGCGCTCCTCGACGCAGGCGGCGCCGGATTCCCGGCGTGGAGAGCTCCGGCGCGGACGGAATCGCTCGCTCCGTCCTTCCCGCCCGTGACTCTTCCTCTCTCTTCCTCCCCTCTCTTCCCGGCAGGGCGAGGATCCCTTCACGGACGAGATCGGCGACCAGGACGTGGAGGAAACGGAGCCTTCGGAAGGCGGCGGCGGCGCCGAAGGGACGAGCGACGGCACCGCCGCACCGGAGCCCGCGGAAAGCGGATCGGCGCCCGCCGGCGAAGCGGCGCCGCCGGAATCGGGAGACGCTTCCGGAGAATTACCCGGAGAGTTATCCAAAGGGGAAGAGTTCCTTAAGCACGTTGGGGACCAGGATCGCCCCAAGCAGCTGCTGATGCCCCCGTTCCTGCAAGACGAAGACGAGCAGATGGAAGAGGAGGACGCGGAGGCGGCGCCCGCGGGAGCGCCGGAGCCTTCGGAAGCACCGGAGCCTTCGGAAGCGCCGGGGCCCTCGGAAGCACCGGAGCCTTCGGAAGAGCTGGAGCCCTCGGAAGCACCGGAGCCCTCGGAAGCGGCCGCGGGGGAGAGCCCGGAGGAGCCGCCGGCCCATTCGGAAGCTCCGCAGGAAGCAGCGGATTCGCCGGAGAGGAAAACCGAGGGCCAAGAGGCCAAAGAGGAGGAAGAAGAGGAGGAAGAGGAGGAGGAAGCAGCCGCGGGCCAGGCGGCACCGGCCGCGTGCGGCGAGCAGGAGGAAGAGGAGGAGGAAGAGGAAGAGGAGGATTCGCCAGGAGCTGCCGAGCAGCAGGAGTAACTCGGCAAACGCCTGCGTGAAGGTGACCGCTTAATCCTAGTTTTGAAATTTGAATCCTAGTTTTGAAATTTGAATCCTAGTTTTGAAATTTGAATCCTAGTTTTGAAATTTGAATCCTAGTTTTGAAATTTGAATCCTAGTTTTGAAATTCGAATCCTAGTTTTGAAATTTGAATCATAACTTTGAAAATTTAATCAGAATTTTGAAATTTGAATTCAACCCAAACTCAAAGTTATGATTCAAACCCAAAATTCATACGAGTTTCGTCCCGTCTTATCAAATACGAGACCTCCCCCCACAGCGGCCGGGCGTTCCCGCTCCGTAAAAACCCGTTTTGCTCCGCTTCCAACATCCCTTTTTTCCTCTTTTCCTCGCAGGATGAAGACGGCCGGAAGCCGGAACATTCCCTGAGAAACACTCGAGCTGCCTCACCACCTTTTATTTTGTTTAAGTTTATTTTTCTGGAATTTTTCGGATCGGAAAGGCTGGGTTTGCAAAATAATAATAAAAAAAGGCCGGTGATTCGAGCCCAAAGCGGCCGCTTTAGGGTTTTTAAGCGCAGCAATAAATCCGTATCCTTTCTCATGTGACCGAGGCTCCGTCCTTTCCTGATCCTCCTCTCCCGGACACGGTATTCCTTCCCGGGAATACCGTGGAATATTTATTTCCTTATTCCCTGGAAAGGAATGATCTTTTAAAAAAATATCATTATGCTCGGGAAAGGCATTTAACTTCATTTAACGCTGCTTTTGCATGAGAATTTGGGTGCAAAAGGGGGGTTTTCAGCTCCCCCTTGGTGATGTTTGCAAAGAGGGTGGCGCGGGGGGGTCCTTTGCCCCCTCCCTCCCCGCGGGCACCCATGGGTGCTGGGCCGGGGCCAAGGGGCGACGTCCCCGCACTTTGTCCTGGGGACGCGCCCGGGCGCTGGGGACAAGGGGCAGGGTGGCGGGGACAGGGCGGAGCCCCCGCTGTGACACCTCCCCCCCCACCCCCCCAGCCATGCACTGCAGCCCGGGACCCCGTTGCAACCCCCTCCCTCCCCCGTTGCATTGCACCCCCCATTGCATTGCACCCCTGTTGCACCCCTCCTGTTGTATTGCACCTCCCGTTGCATTGCACCCCTCCTGTTGCATTGCACCCCTCCCGTTGCATTGCACCCCCGTTGCAACTCTCCTCCCTCCCCCGTTGCATTGCACCCCCCCATTGCATTGCACCCGTGGTCCACCCCCTGCCATTGCACTGCATCCCCGTTGCAACCCCCCTTCCCCCTGTTGCATTGCACCCCATTGCATTGCACCCCTCTCCCCATTGCAAACCTCCCTGTTGCACTGCACCCCCATTGCAACCCCCCTCCCCTCCCGTTGCATTGCACCCCGTTGCACCTACCCATTGTGTTGCACCCCCATTGCAACCCCCCTTCCCCTGTTGCATTGCACCCCCGTTGCATCCCCCCGTTGCATTGCACGCCCATTGCAAACACCCCCCCGTTGCATTGCACCCTCATTGCAACCCCCCTCTCCTCCCGTTGCATTGCACCCCCATTGCAACCCCCCCCCGTTGCATTGCAGCCCCGTTGCACCGCCCGTTGCATTGCACCCCATTGCACCCCCCCCCGTTGCATTGCAGCCCCGTTGCACCGCCCCGTTGCATTGCACCCCCATTGCAAACACCCCCCGTTGCATTGCACCCCATTGCACCCCCCCCTCCCTTTGCGTTTCATCCCCGGTGCAACCCCCCCCCCCCGTCCCCGTTGCAGCCCCCCGGGAGGCGGTGCGCGCGGCCCCGCCCCCTGCCCGTGACGTCAGGGCGCGCGCGGGCGGGGCCGGCCTCCCGGCGCGGCCGTTGTGGGGTGGGGCGGGGCGCGCGGGCGCGCGCGCGCGCGGCGCCGTCGTGACGTCACGCGCAGCGCGCTGAGGTCAGTGCGGCGCCGCTGCCGGAGCCGCTGCCCCTCGGTGTCCGCGTCCCCCCCTCCCCTCCCCCTCCCCCCGACCGAGGCCTCCCCGGCCCGCGTCGCCCCCCCGTCCCCCCCCCCGCGCACCGAGCGGCGGCGGAGGCGGCGGCGCCTCCCCGCTCCGGGCCGCGGCCCCGGCGGGAGGGCGGCCCGTAGCGCCCGGCCCGGCCCCCTCCCCGCCGCCGCCTCAGGTAAGGGCCGCGCGCGCGCGAGGGGGGAGCGGCGCCGTGTGCATGGGGAGGGGGGGGGGCGCTATTCACCATCCCCCCTTACGCCGCCCTGCCAGCGTAACCCGCATTGCGTAATGCGGCCGCTGCGTCAGGGAGCCTACGCCATCTGCGGCGCCCGGGGCCTGCTGCGCAAACGGCGTAAGCGGGAGTTGGCGGGCGGGGGGGGAGTTGCAACGGGACGGGCGCGGGGGCCGCTGCGCTAAGTGCGTAGCGGCGCCGGGAGGCTGCGGGCCGCGGCTGCGCTAAGTGCGTAGCGCCGGTCACGCGCCGCTTGCGTAGGCCGGCGAGCTGCGCAGCGGGCGGGGAGCCGGCTCCCTGCGCGCGCCCTACGCACTTTGCGCAAGCGCCGCCCGCCTCCGGGCGGCCCCGGTGAGCGTCCCGCGGCCCCGCGGGCGGCGGCAACGCGCCGAGCGGCCCGTGGCACCTCGGGTCGCCGCGTCCCGGGCGGCGGCGCCTCCGCGCGCCCGCCGCGCTCCGCCGCTTGCGTAAGGCCGGCGCCCTCCTCCCCGGCGGCGCTGCGGCTTTTGCGTCCGGGGCAGCGCAGGCTGCGCCGCCGGCGTAAGGCGGCGGCGGCGGCGCCGCGGGCAGCGCTACGCAGTTGGCGGGCGGCGCTACGCAGAGTGCGCGAGCGGCGCCCGGGGCGGGGCGGCGCGGGCGGAGCTGAGGGCACTTCCTGCCGCCGCCATTTTGTCACGGAGCGGCAGGAGGAAGCGGCGGCTCCGGGGCGGTGAGTGCGGCGCCCCCGGTGCCCCCGGGCCCCCCCGCGCCGCCCGCCGCGGCCCCCCCGCGGCCCCCCGCGCTCCCCGGGCCCCGCTCCGCTCCCGCGGCCGCGCCCGCTCCCGCTGCGCCCTTAGGCCGCCCGCCCCCGCCCTGGGCCCGCAGCCGCTCGCGGCCTCCTCCTCCTCCCGCCTCAATCTCCGCCCCGTCGCCGCGGGGGACGCCCGGGCCCGGCGGCTCCTTGAGGCAGCGCCCGCTGCCCTTGGGCGAGGAAAGGGGGGATATTCTCCCCTTTTACCCCAAAACGTTTCCCTTGCGGATCCCCTTCTCGCGTTGCTGTGCCCACATCGGGCGGTTTAGTGCCGCTTTTCCCACCGAGCAACCTCATCACCTGCCCCGCGATGACGCTTCGTCCTGCCCATGAAATTATTATTATTACATAAATTATCTCGCCGCCCCCTCGCCCCGCGGCTACCTCAGTAGTTCAGTGTGTTTTTTGATTGCATTTTTTCCCCCCCTTTGCTTGATTTCCCAATTAACCTTTCGGGTTTGTTTCCGTTTGTAGAGCTCGCTCGCCGAGTCCGCGTGGGAGCAGCTCGGCTCCTGGAAGAGCCTTGGGAAAAGGGAAAGAGCTCGGAATCCGCTGCGTGTTTTTGTTTGGGGAGGGGACGGGAAAGCTCCGTGCCGTTAGCCAGGAAAGCCGGGATTTGCCGTGCAGTGAGTAATTTTCCCGTGGGAATTTGGCAGCTAAAGGGTTGTTGCCGCGGTTGTGCCGCTGCGACGCCGGTTGCGGTGGCTGTTCGGCTGCATCCGGCTGTTCCCGCCGGCCCGAAACGCCTGTTGACACCGCGAGCCCAAAAGAACAGCCCCTCGCAGGGTTGCTGTGTTTGTTACAACCGCGTCCTTATTGCGCCTGCTATTTTATTCCATTTATTTTTTCCCTCAACCTATGAGCAATTGTAGCTAAGCAACTGCCAAAGCTTCTGCTAAACCTGCTATCCAACAGAAGCTGCGTTTCATGGGAGAATCCCAAGAGGAGGGAAAAAAAAAACCCTTTAAATTTGTTGTTTAAATAGTTACTGCTTTTACCAAGCAGTTTACGGTCTGGTTTAACCCAAACGGAGGCAGCGCCGCCGCTCGCGGGGACCGACTTTTCCCTCGCCCGAGATGGGAATTCTTTACAATGGGATGTAAAGAATTAAGCTGACAAATGCATAGTTAGTAACGAACCTTTATGGACTCGTCGCTTTAGCAGTCAGCAAAGATTAAGGCCGATCGCCGATAGTTGGACAAGAAGCCCCTGCTGCTGGGCTGCTGTTTTAAAATACTCAATTATTGCCTTATATTCCTGTTGTTTTTATCACCTGTGAAGTATCAGAGCAGTTGAAGTGACTTAAAATGTATTTAGTTGTTTTACAGAGGCTTGGTCTTATATTTCTGATGCGCCAGCCTCGATTAAAACCTTTTCTTAGCTTTATTTATACTTTTCCTCACAACTTTTGGGGTAGCTAGGCCTGAATCGAGTGAAACGGCTTCATTAAGTAATAATAATTACTTAATATACTTAAAATACTGCAAGTTAAATTTCCCTCCAGCGCTCAAAGGCAGCTCGAACTTGGCAGTGTCCGTAGTTCCCGCTGGGCAAAGTAACGACCAACACAAGCGTTTGCAGGGCCGAAATGCCAACGAAATGGGGGTTGTTGGGGCTTTCTAGCGTTGGACTCGGCGCGGCGTGAGTTAAAATCCCCCCCAAGCCCTTTTCTGTTGTGACCCGGGGGCCTTTGAATGTTTTTAAACCATCAGGAGAAGCCGGGTTGGAATCCAACGCGCCTCTCGGGTGATTAACGGCGCTCGGTGATAGGGGTTGTAAATCGTTAGCTAAATTACTGCTGGCGGCGGCCCTATCTTGAGCAGAAATCCCCTTCTGGAGAGGGAAACGCGGATTCCAGCCCAGCAGGAATTGATCTTTTTCTAGCAGACGATCTTATTCCAGCGGATGACCCACTGGTCGCTCCGGTGCCTAATTCCCTTTCGGTGAGTTATTTCCAGGCTTCCACGCTAGGTTGGAGGGCTCTTCTCCGTACGCGACCCAACGGCCTCGCCGCGCTTCCTCGATATTTGGAAAAAATTCCTCGGAGTCAACTTTTGGTCCGGTAATTATCTGCTGGCAAAGCCTATTTGGAGAGAATTCAAGAATGTCAACCATTTGTTTGCAGGCAAAAATTCCACCTTGCTCTTTGGGAAATAAATCCGCCTCTCCCTTAAGAAGACGGCGAGTTGTCCGGCTCGCAATTCCGCAGCTAAACGCGGGGGATCCGGCTCCTGGGATTGCGTTCTCCGCGCTCGCCGTCCCGCCGCGCGTAAGCGCCGACGCCGAGAAGAGCCGCGTTGTTTCTCCTCCCGTCGCCGCCGCTTGTACTCGCGCGTTGATGCGTTTGGGTGTTTTTGGCATCGGAACGAGTTTAACTCTTGGACGACGCACCGAAACCTCCCAGCAGTAACGTGTAGGAAGGAGAAAAACCAGGAGCAGACCCAAAACCGGGGAATATGCGTTGACACCCCTATATAGGGAGGGATGCAGCGGTGGAAAACGAACCGTAAAGACCGAGCTCCCTGCTCGCCTCCAGCCTGACCCCGGTCCGAAGGATGAATCCCGTCTTGGCACTCGCTTCCGAGCGGAGCAGGAAAAAGCGAGCGGAAGAAAACATGGGCGCTCTCTCCGGAGGAAGCCGCTGCTTTAGCCCGGGCGCTCGCGTGCCAGTTGTGCGGATGACGCTCCGGAGAACCGGCCGGGATTTACCCGGCCGGGACGTTCACCCCGCTCATTCCTGAGCTCTTGGAAACCTTTTGTTTTACCTGTTGAAAGGATGTTGAAATAAGATTAGTGACTAACCTGGCTGGGATTAAGACCTGGTTGTGATAAGGAGGAGCGGACTCGTTTTAACGCTTTCAAGGCCAAGCTGTGGATAATTCCCTGTGGGATTGTCCACGAAGACGGGTGTGGGATCTGCTGTAACCCCACATGGCATCAGCTGTGACAAGTTCTGATGTTGTCCTGTTCTCATGCAGCAATTCCTTGTGTGCAAGTTGTTCCTAGAACCCGTTACCTTTTTATTAAGTGGTGCCCAATGTCTTGATACTTCTTAAACGGCAGCTTAAGGAGGCAAAGACTTTGGAGAGCTCCGCGTTTATGGAAAAAAAGGTGTCTTTTGGCATGGCCTTTTGCAAGAAAACACCAAAAAGTCATTTTGGGTCAGTTGTTGGGCTGTGCTTAGGGGAAACCGGGGCTAATGCTGCTTTTTGACACCTCCGAGCAGCTATTTCTTGCCTGGAGCTTTGACACCCAAGAGGATTTAGAAGCGTTTTGGTGCAAATTGAGTTTGTGCTTCCAGAAACCGCGTCCGGACCGTGGCTCATTCACGTTCTCCTTCCTCATTCCCGAGAAATCCATGGCAGAGCCGCCTCGGTGTCCGGATCTCCATGCCTTGAGTTTTAGAGCATTTCTGTTTGGCTCTAGAGATTGTGTTTAAATATCACCGTAAAAAACGCTGTCAGGATGCAAGCGGGCGATGAAATATCCAGAAATAATCCGAAATACCCATCGCCTTGTTAGGAAATGGGTAGGAGGGCAGAAAAATGCCAAATCTGTTTTGGTTCTTGCATCCGTTCCGTGTCTCTTGTGCAATCCCAGACCTCTCTGTGCAGGATTTGTCCTGCGGTGACTTGTTTGCGCCAGGGCAGTGACTCCTTAATTTGCAGGCAGAGGAAAATTAAAACCGGTAACTTGGGTCAAATCTTTCCTAATTCCCGAGTAATTTGGTTGCAAGGATTTTGGAGCTGCCAGTGTGGTTTAAAGTCGCTTTGTGCTGTTGCTTTTGCTCCTGAGAACTGATACTTGCTTCCCATTTATTTTCCCCCCTCTAATTCTTTTTATTTTAATGGATTTGAGTGGCTTTGTTACTGTTTATGCCATTTGGGGGGAAATTCGGTCGCTGCTTATGTCTCGGCTGCATCCGTGTCACTGTATTCCTAATTATAACATTCCCAAAAAGCTTGGAATGAGCCTGGCCCCGTGGGCTGCTCCCCTTCAAACGCCACCACGGAGCCCAAAAGCGGGGCAAGAATAACACGGGTCCAGCCTTGAAAAAAATAAAGAAATAACCAAAAACAGGAACCACTTGGTAGCGGGCGAAAGTCGGACGAACATCCTGAAATCAGGAACTTTCGCGGTGAGATCCCGGAAGCGGGAAATGACGCCAGGCCCTCCGCTCCGACGGCCTCCGGTGCCTTTGCTGCCTTCAAACGGAGGTTTTGGGAATCTCCCGGGCAGAATAAGGAGCATTTATTAATTTTGTTTGCAGATGCTCCGCTCCTCCCGTGCGCGCACGGAAATCTCATCTGAGAAACGCTGCATTTAACAGGGTAGCAGCAATAGCCGTGTTCAGGCTTAGAAAATTTTGTCTGCTTTAACTGTTCTTTCTCTTTCTGTACTGAAAACACGGCAGTTTTGCTCTTTGCTCTAATATAGTTTAAGAAAAAATGGTAATTATATATTGGTATAAGAGTGATGAGCATAGGCATGAAGATCCTCATGGTTTTCCCTTATCCGTTCGGCCGGAGCTTTTATCCGAGCGATCCGGACTGGAAATCCCGCTCGGTGGCAGGTTATTTCATTCCCGTTTGCTTTGTGCATTATGTCAACTCAAAAAATACATATTTAACACTGTGCAATCGCCAGAATCGCCCTTGGGAGAGGATCGCGCCACGTCGTGGGGCGGATAAAAAGCTTCAAAAATAACAATCCAGGAAGGACAAAGTCCAATTTATCTCGAAACGGGACGAGTTGACCTATGCGCTTAGATCCCCATAGCACTAAATGAACCCGCGCATAATTAAGCAATTAGATGTTTGAACAAACGTAGCTCCTTGTGCAATTAAACCGTCTTTTAGGGTATCGTGGCAACCTGTTTTAATTACGGCCTGCCGGCGTGTCAGCCTTTAAAGTTTAATAACGGAGATAGGGGTGGCGAAGGCGCTCGCAAACGTGAATCACTTTCACGCTCGCTAATTAAAATCGCGTTTCAAGCCCATTTGAACCGGCTAATCAGCTGGCAGGGGTTAATGTGAGAGCTGGAAGGACTCGGTCAGCCTCCAAATCCTTATTTATGTAAAAAGAGGGCAAATAGCTCGGGGCACGCGCGGCCTGCGGTGACGCGCGGTGGCCCCGGCTTGGTCATTCTGTCCCCGTTTTACGTGGCCGGTCCTGTGGCCCCAAGGAAGGGTTGTCACGGCAGCGGAATCGCCCCGGATTCTCCTGGTTTTCCAGCAGCCTTCGGAGCATTAGGATGAAACTAGCGCTGGCTTCGTTAACGCTTAATCAGCAGCGAGGCAGCCGATGACATATCAGTGTAACTTAATGCAACTTAGTATAATTTTAAGCGCTTTTGTGCGATTTTCCTGCAGATTTCCCATTGCCAAGGATCTGCACCGAGGAAAACCCGGGCGGCAAAACCTTGGCGATGGCAAATGTGCCTTGACCGGGTCGGCTTTATAACCTTGAACATGGGCAAAGTTGGTGTTTGCGGTCCGGAGTTTATGGATATGGCGCCGATCCCGACGCGGTTGGGAAGGGAGGAGAGTGCAAAGGGCTCGTCCAAAGGTTGCTCTTGGCCTTTCTCTTTGAATTTGCCCCCAGGTTTCCAACGGGATGCAAGGATCCGCCTTGAAAATCCGAACTTTGGGAGGCTGCCTGCCCTTAATGCTAAATCCAGGGCTCTCTTGTAGGTAGCACGAGTTGCTCCCAAGGAATTTAATGGATTGACAAAGGAACAACACTGGAATTATTGCCTGATTATCTTCCCTGCTAGCTCAATGTGGCTGCTACCCTGCGAATACATCAACCGGTCGCACGTATGGAGGGCAAAATTGCAACAGGATCCTTGTTTTTATGTATTCCTTATTTTTTTTCCCTGCAAGCCAAAGCTTTTTGAATCCCTCCTGTGCCTAGGGAGTCATCCGGAGCCACGGCAGCGCTGGGAGAGGAGGAGACACCTGGATTCGGAACCGCCTGTTGCCAAACGCCGCTGACCTTGCGTGTGTTGACAGCCGCTTGTTTGCAGACCATCGGACGATCGCTGCTCCATCCAGGGGAAAATTCCAGCCAAAATGGGCAAAATTTTGGTGCTTTCTCATTTGCTGCGTACAGGAAGAAGGAATTGGATTGAGCTGGTGCTAAGGGACCCGGTTCTGCTCAAAAGCGCTGGATTTTAGCATCTTTTTTCCAAGCTGAGCCCTGTTCATACCTTACACATGCTGCTAGTAACGAGGATAATTAAGATTTGAGCTGCAAAAGGGGAAAATCGGTAGCTAGTTGGTTCCTTTGCCTTAGTTTTCTCTTTTTCAGTGTTTGTGTGTCGAGGACTCGCGTTTAGCGCCTCAGGCTCCTTTACTTTCCACTCGGATATCTTGGACATCTCCTCTCCAACGGCCGCTCCAAGTCTTGCGTTAAGATGGACTTTATTCCTCAGGCAAATAATCAGCGTATTGAATTTGGGGGCAGAACTCCCAGTATTGAGTAAATTCATCTATGTAGCGCGTTAAACCTGGGCCTTGCTCAGCTGGAGGTCAGGGGCTTGGGCAAGGACGCGGGACCGTCTTGGAGGTGCCGTTGGCTTTTGGGGAAGATCCCGTCCACGCGACCGGATCGCTTAAAATTAAGGTCCAACGGTTTGGAAGACCAAACTTGGCCTGGTTTGGGCTGTGGAGGGTTTTTGTGGTTGAACTTCCAAAGCTTTGGAGCCTGAGCTGAAACACTGAGGTGGTTCTGGGGATCTTCAGCCCATTTGCGGTTGTTCTGGGGATCTTCAGCCCATTTAACGTGGACTCGTGGCTTTAACCACCCATTTTCTGTAACGTTGCGTTGTCCGATCAAGAGACACCAGAGCTTTGGCCCTACGTACAAGGGAATTCAGGTTGAAAGGAGTAGCTGAGTTCAAGGATTAACGGGAGCGTTTCCGTGTTGGATAATTTCACCTTCTTGGAACGCTTTGCATACCCAGGAGGACACGTTTTTCCTCTCCTTTCCTAGGAAAGCCAGTGTCACCCAAGCACGTGGTGACCGAGTTCTCATGGAAAATGCCTGCCAGGTGAGTGTGTGTTCCTTGCTCCGCTTCCCAAATCCCTTTGGGAAAAGGGCGAGGAAGCTGCACGGCGTGAGCTGCCCGTGGACCCCTGCAGTCACCGCGTTTCCTTCTCCACGGAGCTGCTCCGTGGGAGTCAAAAATCGTGTTTTCCCTGTTGCTTCACCCGCCTCGTCGGGGTATTAGTCACTCCACCAGCCCCAGAGCCTCGCGGCGCACGGAATGCCTTCCTTGTCGCCCCGGATAACCGCTCCCGTTGACGTCGACCGCTCCGTTTGCGTCTTCCCGAGTGAATTTATCCCATTCCGCTCCAGATTTGTGTTGGAAACGGCTTGAGGCTCCTAATAGGTCTTCAACTGGCTCCCGTTGGCGCCGGGCTTCTGCGTTAGCCAACGTCAGGGATGAGGATTCTCGTGAGGACGTCGTGTCCGACTTGGATTTGGGAACTGCGGAATGGCTGGGATGGGGGATATAAAGGAACAACGAGCACCACATGGAGCAAGAAGATCCACGACCAGCTGCAACCAAAACCATCCTGTCCCAAAGTGCCCAAATTCACCCCCTCGATGGCGACACTGACGCCAGAGGAAACCAGGCTCCAAATTTACCATTATTAAGAGAGAAAAACACTAATGCAAAAGGTTGGAAAGTTGTAAGCAGCAGAGAATTTTCCCAGAGCATTCAAAACCTTCACCTCCGTAGCAAGAGGCGTTCTAGGATGATGAATTAATTTAAAAATTTAATGCAGAGATGCCCTGTGTTTTTGTACCAACCTTTTCTCCCTTCCTTTGACTTCAGGTGGGGAAAAGCTGCTTAAACCAACCTCATTTTGCCATTTTTTGATTTTTAACGCTGCCAAACGGGCTTTTAAACCAGCTTACACGCTGTGCTATTTCAGCTCTTGATTTTCAGGGCAGCTTTGCAGTAAATCGGTGTTGGCAACGGGCTTGTAAAATCCCAACACGCGATGGGGAAAATCCTGCGCCTTTTGAGGCCCAAATTGCCGTCCTGGCCGGATCCTACGGAGCGACCTTGGCTCCTTGGAACAACCTTCAAGATAAGTGTCTCTAGACAAAATAGAACTTTCTTTGGCCAACGCCTGCTCTGTCCTGCTGCTTGCGGAGCCTCGTTGGCCTTGGAAACGGAGCCGACGCGGAGCTGCCGTCCCGGGAAGCCTCCGGTACCTGCAGCCGAAGCCGCTCGGATCATGTCCCTTGTGCCGCTCGGAAGAGGCTCCGGAGAGGTCGATATCCTGGTGCTGATGGAGATTCCTGGGCTCTGAAGTGGCTTCTTTGAGGGTCTCCCGCTCTCCCAACACCCTCCAAGGCAGAAGCCTCCCCTGCTGCACGACTGGGACGCGGCGCCCGAGTTTTCCCGCTTCTGGAAGTGGGGAAAACTCCCGCGCGGCGACGTCTCCGCGGGGGATACGTCAAACACCGACCTGTGCCGTGAGAGCGAGCCCGGGCAGGATTCCCTTCGTCACGGCTTGCTCCGGGGACGGAAACACGAGCCCAGGAACGAAACGGAGGCGACCGGAGCTACGCGGCCTCATCCGGGCTCTGCAGATCTCCATTTCCCTGGAGCTCATGTTAATCTTCCAGAAATTTTGCTTTCCTCCAAGATTTTGATGCTTTTTTCCCTCTCCTGTCTCAGGAAAGTGGCATCTTGCAGGTGAGGTAGCACCCGAGCAAAGCGGTTTGGTCCCGCGGTGGCCGTCACGTCACAGCCACCATTGATGGATCCTGGTTATTCCACAAGCCGTGGAGAGCCAGAGAGGGGCTACCACACCGAGGGGTGAATTTCAGTGCAAAAAAAGCTAGAAAGCTCAAAATTCAGCTGCTGTAAAACTCGGGGGAAAGAGGAGTGTCAGGATACAGCGACAAACCACAGGTGTGATCGCATAGAGCCATTTTTCCCCTTGCTTTGGGATGATAACTCCCAATTCCTTAATTTTCTCCCGGTTATTGCAGCCGTTTGGCACGGCGGGTCTCGCCCGGCGCTTGCCGCTCACGCAGCCGGAGCCCTTCGGAAAACACGGATCTCTCCTGCTTTGTGTTGTTGCTGTTTATTTAGCAGGAACGCTCACGCCCCGCGCGCCCCTTCGAGCCCCGACTTGTGCGTGCGCGTTCATCACAGCCGGGACGCTTCCCCCTCCGACTCTGCCAACCCCGTGAGCGGTTCCCATTCGTTCCCTTCTGTTTCTCCCAGACAAAAAGATGGCAAAACCCGATAACCTGCCTTGTAAATCACATTTCTTGTTTTTTTGACCGTAAATCCTCCTTCCGTGCGTTTGACGGCCCTCCAAGACGGGTGTTTCTAAGCTTCTTCTTCCAAGCAGGCGCTTTGGGCTCCAGGGCCCGAAGAGATGGAGGGGGAAAAAAGCTTTTAGAGGCTGTTGCTAATGTGAGTGAGCAGAGAAAAAGTTTGCAGGAAAGAAATGGAGGTTAAATCCGAGTTTTATGTTATTGATATTGTACATTACTGCTGTCTTATTATCAGTGATACCTTATTGGGAGCAAGGCTGCTCATGGAGATGCCCCAAAGCACCAACGCTTGATGAGTTAGACTTTCTTTTCAGCTTTATACTCGACCCAAAGTGGCTGGAATGGCCCATGAATGACTGTAAACGTAGGTAGAGATGTGTAACCCGGGTGTTTTTAGTGTTTGGGGGCTTTATCTCCCTGCAGATCCAGACTCCAAGCAGTAACGTTCCGTATTCAGCGTTCCCGTAACGCGCTCGCTCCCGGTTTTGCTTTGGTGTCCTCCTTCCCCGAGCTCGGAAAAAACCCCCGGGTTGGACAGGAGACCTCCAGCCATCCCTTTCAACCTCCATTATTTATTGCTTGCAGGAAAAAAACGAGTCTTTGGGGTGACTCAGGTGCGTCCAGAACAATTTTCCACCCCTGCTTCCTAGGGGAAAAGCCTCAAATTACCTGGAGCCGCTCAGCAGGTCGGTCCTTACCTGGCCTCTTGTTTCCATACCCGTTCGCCTGCAGCAAATTCCCTTTGCCCTCCGTTTCCCGAGGCCTGGGAAAAAAGCTTGGGAAAAACAACTGAAATCGTGGGTGTTTTGGGGGGTTGTAATCCTCACTTACGGTGTGTTTCTTCTCCTCCCAGGTATTTCTTTGACCCAGTGGCTTTGAAAATGCCGGGCGGAGGCGTCGGCTGGTGAAAACGTCCCGAACGCCTCAAAGGGCCGACTCTGATTCCAGGTAACCGTCGCGGCGCGTTTCGGCACCGCGCGCATCCGTGCTAACAGCCGGGCCAGAAAGAGGCCGTTCCGCCCGCGGTTTGGGTCCTACCGCACTGGTTGTCGCCCAAAATGCGGTATTTTTCTGGACCAGAAAACAACGATACCGGTGGCAGCAACGAAACAAATCTACCAAGCTTCTCGAGAGCTTTTTAGGGCAATTTTGGCTCTTTTTGAGCCCAATTCCTTGGCTTTCTTCCGTGCACATATATGGTTATATTTACGTGTGGTTTGTATCGTCTGTGGCTACGTGTCAAGCCCGTCTGGACGGGCCAAGGGCTGTTGTTGGGTTTGATAGTTGGCTGCTTCTATCTCGGATGTCCTCTCAGCTGCCCCATCTGATCCAGTTTGGATTCTGAAACTCCAGAAAACAGGATTTCTGGGTGGTTTTCGGGTGTTTTTATGCAGAGAACTCCTTTTTCAGAGGAGATTTTGGTCCTGGGAGCGTGCCACAAAATCCCTGGGTCGAAAAAGCCCAAATACACGTGTATTATTTCACATCCTCATCTCTAAAAGCCCTGAGTTGGTTTTGCAGCACCTGAATGTCACAGCGAGGCTGCAGGGGACAAATATATTTATTTACTGAGAGACTTTCATGGTTACAGACACAACCCGGACAATACGGGGCTGGCTTTCTGAAATCTCTTGTGGAAAACTCCATAAAGACGCTTAATTTCGGCGTTTTTGTTAAAGACAGGAGCGCGCCGGCTCGGAAGCCGCCCGGTTTTCCGAGTCGCGTCATCCCGAACGCTCCCGTCTCACGCGGTCTGTTCATGGGATTGAGTCTGGGGAATGATCCACGTGGAAAGGTGGAATTCACGTGCTTTGTCCTGAAATAATCTCCACGGAGGAACGTTCAGACCCATCTCCCGACTGGGTCCGCACACTTCAATGTTAGTTTTGCGCCGTCGCCTCTCGCCAACGTTTTTGGTTTCTGCCATCGTTTGTTCTCGGCAGAAGCGGCTCCCGTCCGGTGAATTAACCAAGCGCAGGCACAAAGTGGGTCTGGTTTAACTGTAAACATAAAACAATGTCACCGTCTTGAGCCAAAGGTTGGGGAAAAAAAGCGATAAAATGGCCAACGAGCATTTTATTTTTCTATTTAAGGAGTGTCAAGCTCTGGTTTTATTTGGGGTGCTGCTTCTGGTTTCATGTTAATGTTCCCCTTTCCCCCTGAGTTAGGGAGCTTGGAAATAGGGGCAAAACAGGCAAAATCCAAAGCTCTCGATATCCTCGGACGTGAGTATCCCGCCTCTCCGGGTGCCGAGCAGGAAGCGGCTCCCGCAGCGTCCGGAGCGCTCGGCTTCCCCCGGAGCGCGCGAGCCCCAGGATTAGGGTTTCCAATAAGAGCCCGATGGCGCCGGAGCCGTTGGATTCGTTCCAGGCGACGCGGACGCTCTTCTCGGCGGCTGCCTAAATCGGTCAGATGGAAACGTAATCCTGTTTGTGCTTCCCCACTGACACACATCGCGGAAGCGGAAAGCGGCAGAGCCCGCGGGAATGGGAATGAATTGCTCGTCTTTTTTTTTTCCTCCTTGCCAATAATTTGATATCACTCGATTATAACATTCCCCAGCAAGTTGGCTATAAGGAAACCTCTTGGAAGTCTCCTTTTTGGGTGGGATATTAAAGATATTGGGGCCCTTGGGGTGCAAAAAGCTGAGCATAGAGGTGTAGGGCTCGTGGCCTGTGGATTTTGTTCCTATGGATATTAAAATGGAACCCAAGGAGATGCCACCGAGCCAGGGCCTGGTGGAAGCATCCCGATTTGCCCAAGGAATTCGGCCGAACCTTGGCTCTGGATGGGGATCGCTCTCCGGCTCCGAACACGCGGCGCATCCGTGTCCCAAGGGTTTGTGACGGGGAGGTGTCAGGACAGGGTGACAAATCCTTCTCCAGATCTCACATCTCTGACACATTTAGCATTTAAATATGGATATACGGAACCGTGACGTTTCCAGCATTGTCTCCGTTAATATCCCAACGTTCCTGACTTGGCACCACCGCTTCCCGTGCCAAAGAAACCCAGGGAGCTGTCGGGAATGGGATTTCATTCCCTACATCCAGGCGGCCGCGCGCAGCTTCTTTTTTCGGGTGAATTGTGCTGAAAATCCCCCCTTGATTCCGGTCACCGTCTCCTGTCGGGTGAAACACCCTCCAGTACAGTCGGCGCCGGGGTTGACATCAGGCGGTAGGTTAACCTCACCGTAGATATTTGGGCTCCCTTGGCTTAAATACCCATATCCAGGGGGAAAAGAGGATGCGATCCACACCTGCCACCAGGAATTTGGGCATCCAACAGCTCAATCCACCGTTTTGATAGAAATTTCCTCCACGATCAGCCTCAGAGTGGATAAAATTGAGGAAATCACCCAAAGTGGTCGCCGAGCAGCGTCCCCGTCCCTTTCTTTTTATTTTTCCCTCCTGTCTAATAAAAAGCCAAACTCTTCTCTGAGGTTTTACTGGGGGGAAGATGATCCTTGGGAGTCCGTGTTGGCCACTGTATTTATTTGTATGGAGCCCGGCATCCCATTCCCAGCAGATCCCGTCCTCCAAGGGACCGTTTTCCCGCTCTAAAGCAGTGCCCATTATCCCTATTAAAACTTTACACCCTCTCTTGGGATAAAACGGGCCCTTTACCTCCTGGGTGACACAAACCAGACCCTTCTCATCTCCCCAAATTATTTTGGATCGCTTTATAAGGAATTTTGGGGGAGATGTTGCCCGTTGGCTCCGTTTTCGCTCTCCAAGAACTGTTTTTCCGTGTATGTTTGTTCCCGGCGCTGCTTTTCCCGAGGCCCTTGCTCCATCCCTTCCTCTGCTCGGCCTGGCACTACCCTCTGCCGGCCCCTGGGCTGCATTACAGCCCGGCCCTTCCCGCCTGGAAAAATGCCGGAGCCCAACAGCTCCCACGCGACTCCCTGGCTCTTCCCTGGGGGGAAACGTTGGGATTTGCCCAACGGAAGCGCACGGATCTGGCCAAAAAGCCACAGGGAAATGCAGCCAGCGCCACTTTGAGCCTCCCTTGCTGCAGGGTGGTGAAGAGCAGCGATCTTCCCTTCTTCTGGATCCTTCTGGACCATTCCTGGTAACAGGATCAACACATAGAAGGGAAGGGAACCCATCCAAGATAGTTTTTCCCATCGGCATCGTAGGAGCTTCCCCAAAAGTCGCCGCATGAGGCTCTTTTTCCTTCCCCCCGCTCCGTTCTTTGCCTTGTTGGCTGGAGGCTCCTGGTCCATCCCTTCCTCCAGCCTCATCTTTCCCAGGAAGTTTCCTGGTGTCTGGCTCTTTGGGATGCCCGTCCCGCGTTCCCATCGGGGGCCGCGATCCGCTCCGTTCTTCTCCAAATTTGTCTCCTTAGGGATCACATCCCGCTGGGAATTTAGGATCCGGAGCGGGAAGCCCTTCCAGCAATCGCGGGGTGGTTTCCTTGCCCTGCAGAGCCACCGTAACAGGGAGCCAACGGCTCCGTCTGCGTCACCGGGAAAGACCTTTCCCCAAAGGCAAATCCCGTGGGAGCCTCAGCCCCTTCGCACCCTTCTCTTTGGCCAAAGCCCCAAAGGGAGGCGATTTGGGTAAAGAGCCTTAAAAAAAGGGGCGATTTTGGTGGTGGCGGCCGTTTCCGCCACCTCGGATTAATTGCTGTGTTTGTTTCATCAGATACGGTATCTAGAGGCGCTCGCGCCTGAAGCCGCGGAAGATAGATGGACAAGCCAAGCAACTTCTGACCCTGCGTCCTTTTCTGGGGCAAAATTAAATGGCAATGTATCCTACAAGGTAACGTAGCCCCTGAGGAAAGAGGAGCCCTTAGCTCGGCCCTCGGGTCCCTGCCACCCGCCAGGAGCGAAACCCGAGGGCTTTTTGCCGAGAGGAAACCCAAATTGCAGCCAAAAACGGTGGCGCGAGCGCTCCAACGCTCGCTGAAAACCCCGGAGAACCAGGTCGGACGTTGCCCGTAGCGCATCAGAACAAGGTGTGGGGCAGCAGCTCAAACCCCGACCCGTTTTCTCCCCCTTGTTGTCAATCCCGTGCCACGGGACACGTCAGGATCTGTCTCCCTGCCCAGGGAACAACCGGAGACACCGGGAATGAGAAAAACTCCGGCTTCCAGCGGGCGCAGGTTTCTTTTTCTCACATAAACATATATGTGCACGGGTTGGCCAAGTTTAAAAAAAGAAAATGGCCCAGGGCCATTTTCCCAGGGCTGGCCAAGGAATCCTGAAACTTGGGGGCTTGGCCCAGGATTTGGTTCAGCTCAGGCAGTGGCAGCCGAAGGAGCTGCCCGTGCCGCACATCTTTGGAGCGTTGCCTCATCTTCTCCATATTAAACCCAAAAATAGGCTGCTGAAGCAGCAGACTTGGATTTTTTCCAACTTTCTGGTCTTCGGGATACTTATCTTACATGTCTAAAGCAGAGGGTGTGAATTACACCCCTAAAGCAGGTCCCTGGCGGGGACAACACGGATAAATTAAGCGGAAAACAGGGATCCTGCACCTTTGCTGGGTTCCTTCTTCGTTTGGGAGGCTGGGGGGAATGTTCTTGAGCTGGGGCCGCTTTCGGAGCCCTCCTCCTTGATGGGATCCAGCCAAGGAGCGGGGTGGAAACGGCCCCAAGGAAGCAGGAAGGAGCCCGGAATATCCAGGACGGCTTCCGGATCTAGCGGCGCCGCGGCGGCGCCGCGCAACGGAGCCGCGCGCGGCCCGAACCCGCCGCCTTGGCCCCCGACGCTCTCGCCGTGACCTCTCCCGCGTCTCCTTCCGCAGGGTATCCGGTGAGGAATGCAATGGGATCAATAGCATGTCTGCGGAGAGCGGCCCTGGGACGAGACTGAGAAATTTGCCGGTGATGGGGGATGGACTAGAAGCCACCCAAATGTCTACGACGCAGTCGCAGGCCCAACCGCAGCAAGGCAGCACCGTAGGCGTCAACCCCCCTCCGCCGGAGACCTCCAACCCCAACAAGCCCAAGCGCCAGACCAACCAGCTGCAGTATCTGCTCAAGGTGGTGCTCAAGACGCTATGGAAGCACCAGTTCGCGTGGCCTTTCCAGCAGCCCGTGGACGCCGTCAAGCTGAACCTCCCTGTGAGTAGAGGCTGGGAGAGGAGCCACCCGAGGAGCTCGGCTTCCTCGGCTCGCTCCGTCCGGCGCGGCCGGAATCGTTGGGAGAAACTAGGGATGAGGCGGGAACGGCTTGGAGGTTCGAGTAGCGTTTGGGCCAGGAGACCTTGGGGAGGTTAAAACAGGAGGGCCTTGACTGTCTCCACGCTCACCTGTTCACGGGAGGAGTTGGAAAAAGCCAGGAGCCCAGACCAAGGCAGCTGGGAAAAATCGGGAATTCAGAGGTAACCTATTGCCGTAAACGATGGAAACGTCTTTTCCTTGGGATATCTGGGTGCGGAGCCTTCCAGCTACAACGAGGAGAGGAGATTTGCTCCCTTTCCTTCCCCGTGGAGATTTAGGGCTGCTTTGCCGTGGGCTGTTTTACGATAACCCCCGCTTCGACGCCGTCACCGCGCTTAAATTTACAACCGGTTCCGCCCGCGGGAGGCCGTAGGTTTCCTTGGAAGAGCAACAACCTCCTAGTGACGCGTCGAGAGCACCAGCTCTATAGCAACAGCATTCCAGGCCCGTTCAGCTCAACATTCCTCCTAAAAAAAAAGAAATAATTCCTAAAAATAGGAAGAATCTCCCTTTTAGCACATTCGAGGTGGGAACCCTTTGCTCCACAGAGCACAAAGTCATAAATTTTGCATCCCCAGAGCTTTTTGTTGCTCTTTTTCCTCACCTTTTCCTCTCTGCCCCTTTTGCAGGATTATTATAAGATTATTAAAACCCCTATGGACATGGGAACAATAAAGAAGCGCTTGGAGAATAACTACTACTGGAATGCTCAAGAATGTATCCAGGACTTTAACACAATGTTTACAAATTGTTACATCTACAATAAGGTAGGATAAGTCATTCCAGGTGAGCTTTTCCAAGGAATCTCCCTGTTTTCTTTATATTTCTTTATTAAGAAGCTGCTGTTTGTAAATGAAGCCTGATTTAGGGGGAACAGAACGGTGATGAGTACAGGAGAGCGTTGGGTTTTGTTGTGGCTGTTTCTGGTCTCCTGTTGCACTGTTTGGGATTCTCTTTTGGAAAGTGAGGAAAATCTTGGAAACTCTTCTATGTGGCCCTCAACTTTCCTGGTTTGAGCCAGCGTTGAGTGAGAACAGGCCATTAAAGACCTAAAATTAGTAGTGTGCATCCTTCCTCCCTTCTTCATTCCCACATTTCCCTCCTTTCCACCAAAACGACTTCACTCTCCTAGATTTCCCAGTTCTTCTCTGGCCAGAAAGCAGGAAAACACGTGGGCTTAAAAAAATATATGTTTTTCTGGGGCCCAAAGACCATAAATTGGCCGGGTCTGTGCACGTTGTCCCATCAACAAGCACGGTGACTTGACCATGAGCCAGCAGCTCCCATGCTCTGGATTTCGTGGATCACCATAAGGTCAATCCAGGCATTTGTGCTGTTGCTTCCACCCTTCCCGCTCTTTTTTCCTTGCTCTCAGTGAAACAAAACCACAAAAAAACCACTTCAAAACAGGTCCCAAGCCTTGGTGTTGGGTCCATCTTGGGCCCTCCTTTTGTCTCCCTTGACCTTGGCCAATGTAGACCAGCCGTCGGCTTCTTCCCATTCTTTATTTTTCCCTTTTTTCCTTTCCCTTCTTCCTTCCCTTCCAAAACCAGCCCGTAAATAACACCTTGTTCCCTCGGTGACCTTGGTCACTGCACGGCCAAAGCCTCGAGGACGAGTGTTCTCCATCCATCCGGTCTTTCCGTCGTATCCCAAGGGAAAAGGCCATGCCGAGAAGGCTAAAAAAAACCCCTTTAAAGCAGAATTAGAGGAATTGCTCAGCTGGGCAATGGAAAATGGAACATTTAATCTTCAGTTATGATTAATCTTGGTATTAGATGGAGAGAAACGCAAGCGATTTTGATTGTATTTTTTTGTTGATGGTAACGATCCGCTCTTGGAAAACGTCTCTAATTTCTTCTCTCTGTTATTAATCCAGCCAGGGGATGACATAGTCTTAATGGCAGAAGCTCTAGAAAAGCTTTTCCTCCAGAAAATCTCCGAAATGACCCAGGAAGAAACCGAAATCGTTATAGCCCAGACAAAAGGAAGAGGACGCGCGAGGAAGGAACCAGGTAGGCTGCTCTCCCGTTGCATTCCAGTGCTCATCCGGGCAAAAGACAGGCATAGATGCCAATCTTAACCCTCTTTTTCCATGGTTTTGGGGTGTTTTACCTTGTTTTTGAGGGGATGCTGGATGAGATGATGCATCAACCACTCGAGACGTCCCTAGGGTAGATGAGAGCTGTTAAAATTAGGAAGCCGCACGAGCCTCATCGGAGCAGATCTCCTGAGCTTTACCACGCTTTCATGTCCACGCTCCCCTACATGCTGCATTTTTGTCTGTTTATACCTCAAAACACAACAATTTAGCCTTTTTTTTGGTTCTGTCTTCCTCAATTAGGAAATCAGTTGATCAAAAGGGCTATTGTGCTCAAGTGATGCGATCTCCTCTCCACTATGTAACATAGAAGAGCAGCACTAGTGCATTTAGGAGAGTGTCTTGCAGAAGGACGTTAAAATAGAGTGAAAAATAGATTTTCTGCTGCTTTTGAGAAGAAATTTGCCAACTAGTTAAGTGTTTTCACGATATATCACTGGTCTGAACTCTAAACCCCTGTCTGCTCTCCGAATAACTTTGTTATGTTGAAGAGTCCTGTGTTTTGGAGGCCACGTTCTCCATGATAACACGATGCTTTTGCTGTAAGGTCTCCGATCTCGCAGTCCTCCTTTGCAGCTCTTCCATGAACCCTCTCCAGTTGTTCAGCGCGTGTTTTATTCCCAGTTACTCCTGGAAGGGTTGGAATCATAAGTGACTTGATTGCGTTACGGTCAAAAATGGGCCGGTCTCCAAGATTTCAAGGTACACAAGAATCAACGGTAGCAGCCCAGGACATTTTACCACCCTCTTTTAAGGGTTTTGGATATAATTTGTCCAGAAGCCCAACCTCAGCAGCTGCTGTTGAATGTCCTTCTCGTTTGCTGTTGGAGTAGAGAGCATTTCTCCATTGGCATCATCTGGACGTGAGCCCAAATCTGGAACAGAAACACTGAATTATTGAGATTTTTCCTACTTAATTATTGACAGCCCTGGTCTTTCTCTACAGGAGCGATTTATTACTGCCATTGGAGCATCTTCTTGACCAAGACTTTAACCAAAAAGCCACCATTTTGCCTCGGCTTTGCGTTTTCTTCTTCCCCTTTGCAGTTTTTCCCCTTTTCCGGAGCCGCTAACTTGTATTTGCTGATGTCTGAACAGCCAAAACGTTGAGTCCTGACTTGGGATCAGACCCTGAGCACTTCAGTCCTGCTGCTTCTCCGATACCTTCCGGAATGCTCTCACTTCCCGTCTCGGCTTCGCGGGGCTTCTTGACCAGCAGTTGCTTCTTCCTCCGTCACAGGGTTGCGGTTCGGGTCGTCCGAGGGTTTTGCCACCCCCTTGACCACTCCTAGCTCTCCTTTTGGAGGATGAGAGGAAGAGGAGTGCGTCTGCCCTTCATCTCAAGGGGTTTTGGTGCACATAGGTCCTCATCACCTTCATCCTTCCACCTAGGAAGCTAGAAGGAATATTAAGGAGAACGTAGCTAGTTGGTATCTCCGACCAACGGAAGGGCAAAGTGTTAATTAACGAGTTGTGTTATTTTAGACAGCCGGCGCGGTGTTGGCTAATTAACGGCGCTAGTTGTTGCGCGTTGATGAGCGGAAGGCACCGCTCGCTTTCTCTTTTCTCCCGGCAGTTACATCCAAACCGGGCTCGTCGACGGTCCAGAACGCCACCCAAGCGTCCTCGCCGGCCCAGACGCCAGCGCCGCCGCCAAACCTGCAGTCCGTGCAGACCGCTCATTCCTTCCCTTCCGTCACCCCCGACCTCATCGTGCAGACGCCGGTCATGACGATGGTGCCTCCTCAACCGCCCGCGCCGCCTCAGCCGCCCGCGCCCCAAGCCCCCGCGCCGCCGGCCCCGGCGCCTCAGCCCATGCAGCCTCACCCTCCTGTCATCCCCACTCCCGCCCAGCCCGTGAAGGTGAGTGAGGTGGCCTCGGGTATCGTGAGGTGGCCTTGGGGATCGTGAGGTGGCCTTGGGGATCGTGAGGTGACCTTGTGTTTCTTGAGGTGGCCTTGTGTTTCTTGAGGTGGCCTCGGGTATCGTGAGGTGGCCTCGGGTATCGTGAGGTGGCCTTGGGGATCGTGAGGTGGCCTTGCGTTTCTTGAGGTGGCCTTGGGTATCGTGAGGTGGCCTTGGGTATCGTGAGGTGGCCTTGGGTATCGTGAGGTGGCCTCGAGTTTCTTGAGGTGGCCTCGAGTTTCTTGAGGTGGCCTTGGGTATCGTGAGGTGGCCTCGAGTATCGTGAGGTGGCCTCGGGTGTCTCGAGGTGGCCTCAGGTTTCCTGAGGTGGCCTCGGGTATCTTGAGGTGGCCTCAGGTTTCCTGAGGTGGCCTCGAGTTTCCTGAGGTGGCCTCGAGTTTCCTGAGGTGGCCTCGAGGATCATGAGGTGGCCTTGGGTATCGTGAGTTGGCCTTGGGTATCGTGAGGTGGCCTCAGGTATCGTGAGGTGGCCTCGGGTGTCTCGAGGTGGCCTTGGGTGTCTCGAGGTGGCCTCGAGTTTCTTGAGGTGGCCTCGGGTATCGTGAGGTGGCCTCAAATATCTTGAGGTGGCCTCCGGTATCGTGAGGGTTCCTCGGGTATCGTGAGGTGGCCTCGGGTATCTCAACGGTGGCGCCAACACGTTGCCTGGTCGCCCTTCCTTCGGCACCGGCGTCGTCTTTCGAAGGCGACGGCCACTGGTTAGTCAAGAGGGCCGCGTTCCGCACACGCTGCCCGTTGAGGGGGTCCGTGGCGACCAGCCAGGACGTAGGTCATGTTCCATTGGCGATGACCATTGGGTGTGATGACTTCACCCCTATTGGTCCTCTCAAGACTTTGCCCATTTGAGCCTTGATTCAAGCAGAAAAATCTCAACTTCCTCAAGTGACTCTTCCTCAGGTCAACAGAGATAATCCCTAGCTTTTTTTTCCAGAGGATTTATGGAGAACCTTTGGACTTCCACGCCTCGGCGCTAGCTCGTAGCCGCGCTCACCTCGTTTCCTTTGCTTTCTTGCAGACGAAAAAAGGAGTGAAGAGGAAAGCAGACACCACCACGCCGACCACGATAGACCCCATCCACGAGTCGTCGTCCCTGCCCGCCGAACCCAAGTCCACCAAGCTGGGCCCGCGCCGGGAGAGCAGCCGCCCGGTGAAGCCGCCAAAGAAGGACGTCCCCGACTCGCAGCAGCACGCGGCCGAGAAGAGCAGCAAAGTGTCGGAGCAGCTCAAGTACTGCGGTGGCATCATCAAGGAGATGTTCGCCAAGAAGCACGCCGCCTACGCCTGGCCCTTCTACAAGCCCGTGGACGTCGAGGCCCTGGGGCTGCACGACTACTGCGACATCATCAAGCATCCCATGGATCTGAGCACCATCAAAGTAAGCCAGCCGGGGCCACGGCCGGAAAAAAATCCCAACTTCTCCTGGCTTGATCCCCCCGGGAGAAGTTCTCGGCTATTGGCCAAACTCTTGCTGCCCAACTAGGGTTTCTCCTACGTCAGGTCTCCCTTCCTTGCTCTTATGGGGATGTTTGGGGGGAAAAAAGCAACCCGGCGGCTCCTAAGAAAGGCTTTTTATAGAAATTAAAATAGAATTTTTTATAGCAATTTTCCATGACTGCCTGAATCTCTCCGCAATGTCCCTAGCCCAGGAGATGGCCTCAGTGAGCCCGGAATTGCTCCAGCCGGAGGGGTTTTGTTTAAAACTTAACAATTTCCATTCTTTATTTTCAAATAAAGCCCCCACGTTGCTGACGTGGCCCGTCCAAATCAATCAGGTTCCCTCTGGAGGAGCATTTGAGCTCTTCCGTGTCTTTTAAAGTATTTTTATTCTTAAAAATTAGCAGAAAAGTTGCTTTTCTTGCTTGAAGCACGCATCCATCATCGAGGTAGCCGCCGCTTCCCCCTCCCCGGGCCACCGCCGCGGTGGCCTCCCCCGTCACGCAGGGTCTTGGTGCCTGAGGTCACCCTTGGCAGCCGCTGCAGGGCCAGCTGCTCCGCTTTCTTCTCCCGTTTCCTGTTTTCCTTGACTCCGAGCCCTCTTTCCCAGATTCCCTCTGGCCGCTCGGAGCCTCTGCCCGAGGCTCCTTTTATAGCCGGCCCCGCGGCGCGGGAGCGTGGGAGCGGATTGGGACCAGGGGATCGTGTCACGCCAGGAGCAGGACGGGGCCACCCGTGTCCTGCTGTCACCATTGTCACCCCCTCCAACGGGGCCGTGTTCTCAAAACGAGGAACTTTTAGGAAAAAGCGATGCCAGCCAAGAGGAACCGTCTTGTCTTGGTGTCACCTAGACTCCCTTGGTGTCACCTAGAGCGCAGACGGTCTCCTGGGTGCCACAAAGACACCCTGAAGGGCCCATAGTCCTCCTGACCTCAACACGGAGTCATCCTAAGGATCCCGGTGATCCTTATTCCATAAACTGGTTCAAATCCTTCGTTTAGCCCAGACTAATTGCTCCATAGCAGAGGGAGGAACATGGGCTCCGCAGCGCCAAGCTCATTCCATCGATGGGATTGTTTCTGCTGTTAATAACGCCCATTTTTCCCTCTTTCTTTTCCCCCCCCGCTCTCTCCTAGTCCAAACTGGAGAACCGGGAATACCGCGATGCTCAGGAATTCGCCGGCGACGTGCGCCTGATGTTTTCCAACTGCTACAAGTACAACCCCGCCGATCACGAGGTGGTCGCCATGGCCCGCAAGCTGCAGGTGAGCCAACGCGCGCCCGCGCCTTTCCCTGCCAAATATCCCAACGGAAGAGCTCCGTAGGCTTAAAACATTCCTAAAAGCACCGACACGGTAGGTAACGGCGTCAAAAAATCCCGTCCTTTGGTATCGCGAAGGATGGAACGGGCCGAATCCGCTCGGGACGTGCCCGCCGCTTTGTGGAAACGCGATGAGGGTTTTTGGAAGGGGGAATGATCGGAGGATCTTGGAGCAACACTGGAGAAAACCGCCACCGAAGATGCTCCGCAAGGAGCCATCTGCCCACCAGGAATTATCGACTGGACCCCATCATCTCTAACAAGGAATCCTTCCCGGAGAGTCGGGGATGTTCCCTATCCGTCTTTCCGGGCGGTCATGCGGCTTCGGAACAGGGAAGCCACGCGGGCTGCGCTCGGCAGTCGCCTTGGGATTTTAGGGAACGCGACACGAAAGCGGAATCCGTAAGGACCGCAGAGAGGTTTTTGTGGCCTTTTCCAGGCCTTTTCCAGGCTCAAGAAAAGATGAAGCGGAGCCGAACGGAGCAAAGGGGCTCTTTGAATGACAAGACTTTGGGCTCTAGGAGAGCAGAATAAACCAGCGGGGTTTTGCTTTTCACCTTCAGAAAGGAGGCGGGGAAAGGAGCTGATTTACATCAGAAAACACCCGCCGGCGGGGAGAAACGCCGTGGAGGAATTCAAGGACACGGATGAATTCAAGGACACGAGACCAATTCAAGGACACGCTGAATTCAAGGACGTTTGACTCAAGAAAACGAGGCTAAACTCAACGGTCGTCGCCCTGGGCTGGGTTTGTAACCGCTCGAGCCATCCGTTTGCAGAGGAGAAAGGGAAAAACGGGGAAAAACACTTCCAGATTTTCCCCAAAGCCTTTAATTTCAAAGCAGCTTGGCCTTGCGGTTGCCTCTCGCCGCAAGGAGCTTTGCGTGACCGAAGGGATATTGGGAATTTGCCAAAACTAAGACAACTCCTCGTCTTCGCTTCCCGGTGGCCGTTGGGAGCGAAACGCCGGAGCCGCAGGGAAGAAAACGGCGCGGGAATTTAAGCAGCGGCAAATGCGGGATCGCGTCCTGGAAGGAGCAATTCCAGCGGCCTTTTCCTCTGGAAAACATCAGCGTTTCCAAGGTGCCGATATTTTTCCCAGAGGCTCTTACAGAAAGGCTGGACAAACATCTTTCTGCTCCGTTGATAGCACCAGTTTTTATGTTTTTGCCTGGTGGCCGGGCATCAAGAGCCCAAATCCCAAGAAAACAGGCTTCAACATGTGGTTTTTATCCAAGATATTGCCTAAAATCAGCTAAGTTTTATGCAACATGCTGGAGTTTGGTGTCCCCTTGCTTCTCTTCCACCCAATGAGAAGAAAAATGTTTTATCTGACCGTTCTGGGAACGGTTTTGACTTCTGCTTTGGAAATAATTCCTCCAAAATCTCTTTTTTCGGGGGTGACTTTCCATGGGGCCTTTCCTGCTGGAAAGATGTCCTCAGAATTTGCAGCGTTTTGGCTTGGATTCCCTTCCGGGAGAGGCAAGTTGACACGAGTCAAGCGTGGAGCAAAGGAAAACACAGAGAAATCAGGTTTGCACCTGCGTCCTTAGGGCTTTTGGGACCTGGATGCTGCTGGTTTCCCTTTGAGGACCCCATCCAAGCCTTAAATATCCTGAAAGTCCCCTCTTTATCACGTACGTTCGGCACCAGGACAAGCGGAGCTGCCAGACATTCCGTTATCCTGTTTAAGAACGGATCAGCAGAGAGGATAAAACTTGGGCGACATTGGAACAGATGGAGAAAACCCACAGAGCTCCCAAGCCGTTTGCCTCTCATTTAGGTCAAAAATGCAGGTTTTAACCTCACCTTAGCCTACGTTTTCCCCCCCAAAACCCTTCTGGATGCGGTCAAGGCTGCAAACGGGCGTCCGCAATGGCGTCGCGGTCTTGCGTCGCGGTCTGAGTTTCCAGGCAGCCCGCGAGGCCGTTTGCAGCGTGGCCGGAGCCCGCATGGCCCTTTCCCCTGTTGTTTTTGCAGGACGTGTTTGAGATGCGCTTCGCTAAGATGCCCGACGAGCCCGAGGAACCCGTGATCCCGGCCTCGTCGCCCGTGGTGGTGCCGCCTCCCACCAAGGTGGCTCCCCCTTCGTCGAGCGACAGCAGCAGCGATAGCTCCTCGGACAGCGACAGCTCGTCGGACGACTCCGAGGAGGAGCGAGCTCAGCGATTGGCCGAGCTCCAGGAACAGGTAACGCGGCCGTGCCGGACCCGCCGGCCTTGCGCTTCGCCGCTTGGCGCCATCGTCTTCGGTTGCCTCAACGCCGTTGACCGCCTTGACATAGAATAACCTGGTGTTGCCTTCCAAGGGCTGTAAAAGCCACCACAAAGGGCTAGCAGAGCGATGCGGCCTCAGTGCTTTGTAGAATGATCCTTCCAGACCCTTTTAGGACCCCCAAAATGCTCCTAAATCACCTAAATTAACAACGTGGAGCATGACTTCGTGTTGCCCTTGCAGCTCGCGGCGTTGTTGGCCAACGCGAGCCAAGCGAGCGGCCTCCTGCGATTAACAGGGAGGAATCCAGGGCCAAACTCTTCAAAAGAGCTGGCTCTAGATTCTTAAATACCCCCAAAAATCCCAGTAGCTGGAAAAACGGGCTTAATATTAAAGCATAGGGGCGCAAAAAGAAAACTAGGAGAAATGGGAGAGAGCGAGGTGATTAATGTGGACAAGGAGGAGGTGCTGGGCAAAAGTATCTTGATTTTTGTGTGTCTGCCTCTCAGCTTAAAGCAGTGCATGAACAGCTTGCAGCCCTGTCGCAGCCCCAGCAGAACAAACCAAAGAAGAAGGAGAAAGACAAGAAGGAGAAGAAGAAGGAGAAGCACAAAAAGAAGGAGGAGCTGGAAGACGCCAAGAAGAGCAAAGCCAAGGAGCCGCCGACCAAGAAGGTCAAGAAAAGCAACAGCAACAGCAGTACCTCCAGGTGGGTCCCATCGCGCTCCGCACGTTGCCGGCCTCGAATCGGGAGGCGAGACGCGGAGAACCGCGCGCTCGAAGGGGCCACCAACATCTCGGCACCCTATTTGGGGCCAGGAAGAGTTGGTTGACACCACTAGGCCACCACGAGGTGGAATTAAGCACCCTGAGATGTTTCGTCCTTCCCATGGATGCTCCTAGGGCTCACTCCTTCCCTTGGCTCCAGTTTGCTCCCTCCACCCCACGCGGTCGCGACCGTTTCTAAAAAACAGCAGTGTTGACATTGGGGACATGAGATATTTGGGACATGAGACATTTAGGACACAAACCTTGAGTTTTTTGCACCTTGTTGCACTTTTCCATCCCCTCTAATCCTCTTAAATGCTCTTACTACCCCCAAGCAGCAAGAAGGAGCCCGTGGCGGTGAAGAACAGCAAGCCCCCTCCAACCTACGAATCCGAGGAGGAGGAGAAGTGCAAACCCATGTCCTACGAGGAGAAGCGCCAGCTCAGCTTGGACATTAACAAACTCCCGGGGGAGAAACTGGGCCGAGTCGTCCACATCATCCAGTCGCGAGAGCCCTCGCTGAAAAACTCCAACCCGGACGAGATCGAGATCGACTTTGAGACGTTAAAACCCTCCACGTTGCGGGAGCTGGAGCGATACGTGACGTCGTGTTTGCGGAAGAAGCGGAAACCGCAAGGTACCGTCGGCTCCTCGAGGGCGTAGATAATAATCCAGATAATAATATTCAACAAAATCCCTCATAAAAGGGATATAATATATGTATCTTACACATTAATATATTTGCGACCGATTCGCGCCGTTTTTTAGCACTTAACAAACTCTTGCTCCAAATGATGGGGCGGCCAAAAGGGATTTGACCCTCTGGTCTTGCCCGTTAAACCAAGTTTTGGTGTGGAAATAGATAAAAACGGGCCAAACCTGAGTTTTTCCACTTACCCACCCAAGAAAAACATCCCGCTTCCGTTTTAATTAGCGAGACCTAGAAATGAGCCACAGTGCAGCAGCCCGAGCACCTCTTGGGCCTGGTTTTCCGTATAATTTACACCTATATCATTAAAATAAAGGGCAGATCCGTGCTTTTCGGGGCTGACCGTGTGGCGCTCTCGTTGCAGCCGAGAAGGTGGACGTCATCGCCGGCTCCTCCAAGATGAAGGGCTTTTCCTCCTCCGAGTCCGAGAGCAGCAGCGAATCCAGCTCCTCCGACAGCGAAGATTCAGAAACAGGTTAGAACGTGGCTTATTTAAAAGACTCAGTCCTTTTTTTTTTCTTTTTTTTCTTTTTTTTTTTTTTTACCTGTTTTCTGTATAAATAAATACCGTTTTCATTACCGGCTTGGTCTTTAATTTTTATCTTTATTTTTCTTCTTTTTCCTCCCGGGGGTTTCGGAGGCAGTGTCGGTTCCGGCTCTATTGAACGGGCGAGAGGGTTTGTTGTTGTTGCTGTTTGCTTTTCCCTAAGTTTTCCTTTCCTCCGGAGCCCAACTCCGGTATCGCTTTGCCCAAAATGAACCAAAATTGTGGATTTTTGAGCAAGCTGCTGTGTTTTTCCTCCTAGGAGGTCTAGAGCGTCACCGGAGCAGTGGGGAAGGGTCACGATGAGTATTCGTGTGGTTTTTTTACGGCATCAGGCAGGAATCTCTTGGAAAAAACAGGGATAACCATCCGGGGCGGCATCCGCCCGGCTTATCCGTTTGTTTTTCCCGAATATGGAGCTCAGTCTTTCCCTGATTCCAGGCTTTGGAGCCGCCCGCCCCTTCTTGCGCCATCTCGCCTCCCGTCACGTTCCCACCGCGGGCTTTTCCATAGGGAAAACCCGGTGGGGTGACAAAAACTGGTTTCTCCTCTGGTTTCCAACTACACCGGGATGCGGGAAGTGCGGAAAGCAGCTTTTCCTCTTCCAACACATCCCTGTTCCTTTCCCGGAGAGGGGGGATGAGCTAGGGAAAACACCCAAGCAGAGATTCCAGATTATCCCGCTCCTCTCCCAAATTTTGCGCCGTCGTTTTCCAATAGGATCCGGCAGCTCACGAGGGTCTCCAGGCGCGCGGCAGCGTCGCTTCCTCTTCCCTGGCTTTGGTTCCTAGGAGCGGGAACACTTGGATCCCGGGTAAAAAAACCCGGAGAACAGTAGTCAAATCCATTGACACTAAGGTGTGGAAGTGACATTAGCTGCCTTAAAACTGGAATTTGGGGGGAAAAACGCGCTTTTAAGGCAGCTTTCCAGCTTATTCCCACCACAGAACTCTGGGATGACCCATCCCTTTTCCATTTCCATGATTTTTCCGTTGCTTTTCCGCAGTCCCGGCATTCCTTTTCCTCCTGCTCTCTTTAACCATGCATCCCACGTCCTCCGTTCAGCCGCCAAGGGGACACGTCCCTTATTTCGAGTCGGTGCCACAGGTTTTTCCCATGAAAACACACTTGGAAAAGCCCGGAAAATCCGTATGGGCCTGCAAATTCCCAGGATATGGGGAAAAAAACGCATTTTTTAGCACTGCATTTTCCTACCTCCCACTCAAACACAGCCAGCTTGAAACTCCCCCCTGCTTTAGTGTTGTGTTCTCCTTCCATTGGCTTTTCCAAGCCTCAAATTCCTGAAAAACGGGAAATCCGTCTGCAGCTTTCCCACTATTTTTGAGTCTTCCCAGACTCTACCGCTTTCCTGCAATTTTGGGGGGAATTGCCCCAGATTTTGCTGCTTTCCTGTGATTTTGGGGAGTCTTCCTGGACTCTTCAGTTTTCCCATGATTTTGGGGCCTGGATTTTGCTCCTTTCCTGTGGATTTGGGGGCTCCTTGGACGCTGCAGTTTTTCCTTGCTTTGGGGAGGTTTCCTCAGATTTTGCCACTTCCCCATAACTCTTAAGGTCTTCCCGGACTCCGCAGCTTTCCTGTGATTTGGGGGGAATTCCTCAGATTTTGCCACTTTCCCGTGATTTTAAGGTCTCCTTGGACCCAGTTTTCCCTGATTTTGGGGGGGAGCTCCTTGACTTTTGCTGCTTTCCCACAATTTTTGGGACTCTTCCCAGATTCTGCAGCTTTTCCCACATCACCGCATAGTTGGGATTTTTATTTTTTTTTTAGCAAACTCCTAATTCCGCCACTTTCAGAGCGCAGAGGCCAGGATGGATTTGGATGCCAAAAAGGCTTTTTTCTGCCCATTTTTTAACGCCGTTTTTCCCACTGCCAAAGTCAACATTTTCCCATGATTTTTTGCGGCCGCCACGAGCCTGAGCCGCCAATTTTCCCCTTCCCACCCGCGTTTTCCCCGCTCCACCACGGAAAACCCTCACTTTGGCTTAGGGAAAAGCTGGCACCAGCCCCAGGGAGGGAAAAAAATGCAGTTAAACCCCCTTTTTTTGCGCCGTTCCTCATTCTGGCCACTTTCTATTTTTAATTTTAATTTATTTTCAGTTTAATTTTTCCGACCTTCACAAAAATTCCCTCCTTGACCCGCCGGAGACCTCGGAGCTTTATTTTGGCTCCGCTGCCGGGGGCCACGATTCGGAGCGACTCTCCCACGATCCCAAACTCTTCTATTTTATAGCTTTTATTTTATATCTTATTTTGTAGCATTCCATTTTTTTCTATTTTATCCATTTCTCCCTTTGTGGCTCCGTGCGGCTCCGTTGGAGCCGTTTTGGCTCCCGGAATCGCCGCTTTCCCCTCATTCCGCTCCGTTAAGGAAAGATGGCCTCAAAGGTGGGATGATGAGGGGGATAATTTGGGGAAAATTGGGGGGAAAAAAAATGCTTTTAAAGGCTTCAGATGCTGATGCCGCATCCCAGACAGGGAATAGGGAATGGCGTTTGCTTTTTAGCAAAGCATGGAGGGAAATTGCTCCGATCCGGCTCCGCTCCGGTGCTTTTCGTCAGGAAAAACCCTGGGAACGCGCCCGGATTTGGCCCTTAAAAATAACCCGGGGGTATTTTTACCAGCGCGTCGCTTGGCCGCATCCCTGCGGCTCCGACGGATTCGGCGCGTGGTTTAAAGGCCGCGTGGAGCGTTCCCGTTGGGAATGCGGCGCGGGGGGGACGCGGGCGCCGTCCTGCCACTAACCATGTCACTAACTGTCCCCTCGTTGTCTTGCAGAGCTGGCGCCGAAGGCCAAGAAGAAGGGACACGGCGGGCGCGAGCCCAAAAAGGTAGGGAGCGACGGGACGGGTAGGGAACAACGGGACGGGTAGGGAACAACGGGATGGGTAGGGAACAACGGGACGGGTAGGGAACAACGGGATGTGTAGGGAGCAACGGGACGGGTAGGGAACAACGGGATGTGTAGGGAACGACGGGACGGGTAGGGAACAACGGGATGTGTAGGGAGCGACGGGACACGTAGGGAACAACGGGATGGGTAGGGAACAACGGGACGGGTAGGGAGCAACGGGACGGGTAGGGAGCAACAGGACGGGTAGGGAGCAACGGGATGGGTAGGGAACGACGGGATGTGTAGGGAACGACGGGATGTGTAGGGAGCGACGGGACGGGTAGGGAGCAACGGGATGGGTAGGGAGCAACGGGACGGGTAGGGAACAACGGGATGTGTAGGGAACAACGGGATGTGTAGGGAGCAACGGGATGGGTAGGGAGCAACGGGACGGGTAGGGAGCAACGGGACGGGTAGGGAGCAACGGGATGGGTAGGGAACAACGGGATGTGTAGGGAACAACGGGATGTGTAGGGAACAACAGGACGGGCAGGGAGTAACGGGATGGGTAGGGAACGACGGGATGTGTAGGGAACGACAGGACGGGTAGGGAATGACGGGATGTGTAGGGAGCGACGGGACGGGTAGGGAACAACGGGACGGGTAGGGAGCGACGGGACGTGTAGGGAGCAACGGGACGGGTAGGGAGCGACGGGACGGGTAGGGAGCGACGGGACGGGTAGGGAGCGACGGGACGGGTAGGGAGCGACGGGACGGGTAGGGAGCAACGGGACGGGTAGGGAGCAACGGGACGGGTAGGGAACAAGGGACGCGGCGCTCACGGCGCCCCGTGCTCTTCCCCAGCACCACCACCACCACCCGGCGCCGCCGCAGCCGCCGCCGCCGCCGCAGCCCCCGGCGCCGCCGCAGCCGCCGCCGCCGCCGCTCAAGTCGTCGCCGCCGCCGCCGCCCGCCTTCGTGGCCGCCCCGGTGCCGGTGCTGGAGCACCCGCTGCCCGGCGCCATGTTCGACGCCATGAGCCATTTCGCCCAGCCCATCCTGCACCTGCCCCAGCCCGAGCTGCCGCCCCACTTGCCCCCGGCGCCGGAGCACAGCACCCCCCCGCACCTCAACCAGCACGTGGTGTCGCCGCCAGGTGAGTCCCCCCCGCATTTGGGGGTGTCCCCCCGCGTTTGGGGACCCTTCCTCACCGTCCTCCTCCTTGTGCTCTCCGCAGCTTTGCACAACGCCCTCCCGCAGCAGCCGTCGAGGCCCAGCAACCGGGCGGCCGCGCTGCCGCCGAAGCCGCCGCGGCCGCCGCCGCCGCCGCCGCCCGTGGCCCCCGCGCTGGCCCCGCAGCCGCCGCTGCTGCCGCCGCCGCAGCCACCGCTGCCGCAGCCGCCGCCGGTGCTGCTGGAGGACGAGGAGCCGCCGCAGCCGCCGCCGCCGCCGCATCACGGCCTCCCGCTCGCCGCCGGCCACATGCAGCTCTACCTGCAGCAGCTGCAGAAAGTGCAGCCGCAGACTCCGCTTCTCCCTTCAGTGAAGGTCCAGACGCAGGCGCCGCTGCAAGCGCCGCAAGCGCCGCCGCAGCCGCCGCAACACCCCGCCGGGCCGCCGCAGCTGCAGCACCCGCAGCCGCCGCCGCCGCCGCAGCAGCGGCCCCTGCACATGCCGCCCCTGCCCTTCCCGCCCCACCTGCCGCAGCCGCAGCCGCCGGCGCCGCAGCAGCACCCGCCGCCGCCGCAGCCGCCGCCGCCGCCGCCGCCGGCCAAGCCGCAGCAAGTCATCCAGCACCACCCGTCGCCCCGGCACCATAAACCCGATCCCTACTCGACCGGTGAGCGGGCGCCGCGGGGGCCGCCCCGGCGCGCGCCGGGACGCGGGCCGCGGCGGCGCCGCCGCAAGCGGATCCGGAAGAAACGCGGGATGCGCCGATGGCCGGAGCACCGCGTGGGGAGGGGGGACGCGTCGCATTGGGGCCGTCGCGGCTCATTTCTCCGAGCCGCAGCCTCCTCTTCCCGGCGGATTCCAAGCAAGGGCCGTCTCCGGAGGCACCGGGAAGCGTTGGGATCTTCCCAGCGCCGCAGGACCTCCCTTCCCGGCGCCCTCCTCCGTGCGCGTCGGCCATCCGAGCCTTCCCGGAGCCTCCAAGGTTTTCCAGGGTCTCTGAAGCTTTCCAGAATCTTTGAGCTCTTCCAGAGCCTCCGAAGCTTCCTGGAGTTTCCGGAGCCTTTGAAACATTCCAAACGAGGCTTTCTGGAACCTCCGGAGTTTTCTGGAACCTACAAGGCTTTTCCAGAGCCTCCGGATTTCTGGAGTCTCCAAGGCTTTTGTCTCTGTGGCTTTGTGAAGCCTCGGAAGTTTTTCGGAGTCTCCGAGGCTTTCCTGATCTCCACAAGTTTTTGGGACCTCCAAAGTTTTCTGGAATCTCAGAGGCTTTTGGGAGCCTCTGAAACTTTCCAAAATCTTCAACACTTTCCAGAACCTCCAAAGATTTCCGGAGCCTCCAAAGGTTTCTGGAGTCTCCTAGGCTTTTTAGATCCTCTGGAGCTTTCTGGAGCCTTGGAGGCTTTCCAGAGTCCCCAAAACTTCCCAGAGCCTCTGAGATTTTTGGAATCTCAGAGGCTTTCTGGAAGGAGCCTCCAAAGTTTTCTGGACTCTCTGAGGCTATTTGGAGCCTCCGAAGTTGTCCGAAATCTTCAGCACTTTTCAGAGCATCCTAAACTCTCCGGAGCCTCCGAGATTTCTGGAGCCTCCAAAGTTTTACGGAGTCTCTTGGGCTTTTAGAAGCCTCTGAAGCTTCCCAGAACATCCGAAGGTGTTTGGAGCCTCAAAGGCTTTCTGGAATCTCTGGGGCTTTCTAGAAGGAGCTTCCAAAGTTTGCCGGAGTCTGGGGGGCTTTTAGGAGCCCCTGAAGCTTTCCAGAATCATCCAAGTTTTTCAGAGCATCCCAAGATTTCTGGGGCCTCCAAAGCTTCCTGGAGCCTCCCAAACTTTCCAGAGCCTCTGGGGCTTTTGAGACTCTCTGAGGCTTTCTGGAGTCTCCAAAACTTTCCAGAGTCTCAGAGACTTTCTGGAACCTCTGGGGCTTCCTGGAGCCTCAGAGACTTTTTGGAACCTCTGAGATTTTTCTGGAGGCTCCAAAACCTTCCAGAGTCTCAGAGACTTTCTGGAACCTCAGGGATTTCCTGGAGTCTCCAAATCTTTCCAGAGTCTTAGAGATTTTCTGGAACCTCTAGAACTTCCTGGAGTCTCTGAGACTGTTTGGAATCTCTAGGACTCTCTGGAGCATCCAAAACATTCCAGAGTCTCAGAGACTTTGGGGAACCTCTGGGATTTCCTGGAGTCTCCAAATCTTTCCAGAGTCTCCAAGACTTTCTGGAGTCTCCAAAACTTTCCAGAATCTCTGAGACTTTCTGGAACCTCTGGGACTTCCTGGAGTCTCCAAATCTTTCCAGAGCCTCAGAGACTTTCTGGAGTCTCCAAAACTTTCCAGAGTCTCCGAGACTTTGGGGAACCTCTGGAACTCTCTGGAGGCTTTCCAGAGTCTCCCAAGACTTTCTGGAGCCTCCAAATCTTTCCAGAGTCTCCCAAGACTTCCTGGAGCCTCCAAATCTTTCCAGAGTCTCCGAGACTTCCTGGAGCCTCCAAAACTTTCCAGAGTCTCTGAGACTTTCTGGAACCTCTGGGGTTTCCTGGAGTCTCCAAATCTTTCCAGAGTCTCCGAGACTTTGTGGAACCCCTGGGGCTCTCTGGAGGCTTTCCGGAGTCTCCAAGACTTCCTGGAGCCTCCAAATCTTTCCAGAGTCTCCAAGATTTCCTGGAGTCTCCAAATCTTTCCAGAGTCTCCAAGACTTTTGGGAACCTCTGGGACTTCCTGGAGTCTCCAGAACATTCCAGAGTCTCAGAGTCTTTCTGGTACCTTTGGGACTTTTTGGAGTCTCCAGATCTTTCCATAGTCTCTGAGACTTTCTGGAAGCTCTGGGACTTCCTGGAGTCTCCAAATCTTTCCAGAGTCTCCGAGACTTTCTGAAACCTCTGGGACTTCCTGGAGGCTTTCCAGAGTCTCCCAAGACTTCCTGGAGTCTCCAAATCCTTCCAGAGTCTCCGAGACTTTCTGGAACCTCTGGGACTTTCTGGAGCCTCAGAGACTTTCTGGAACCTCTTGAGATTTTTCTGGAGTCTCCAAAACACTCCAGAGTCTCAGAGACTTTCTGGAACGTCTGGGACTTCCTGGAGCCTCCAAATCTTTCCAGAGTCTCTGAGATTTCCTGGAGTCTCCAAAACTTTCCAGAGTCTCAGAGACTTTCTGGAACCTCTGGGAGACTCTGGAGGCTTTCCAGAGTCTCCAAGACTTCCTGCAGCCTCCAAATCTTTCCAGAGTCTCCAAGACTTCCTGGAATCTCTAAAACATTCCAGAGTCTCAGAGTCTTTCTGGTACCTTCGGGACTTTTTGGAGTCTCCAAATCTTTCCAGAGTCTCCAAGACTTCCTGGAGCCTCCAAATCTTTCCAGAGCCTCCTCTGGGCCTTTCCAGAAGGCGCCTCCAGCTCTTCCCGGAGCCTCCGCCGTTTCCTCCGGGCTCTCTGGGCCCTTCGCGGCGTCTCCGCGCGGCGCCGGGCCCCCTTCTCTCCCGCAGCCGCGGCGGCCGGACGCAGGGACGCACGGACGGCGCGCGGGACGCGGCGGGGGCGGCCGGCGGGCGACGATGCCGCCGCCGCCGCCGCCGGACTGACTGGTGCCGAACTGTTGCAGGTCACTTGCGGGAAGCCCCTTCCCCTCTCATGATGCATTCCCCACAGATGCCGCCCTTCCAGGCCCTGGTGCCCCAGTCGCCACCCCAGCCCAGCATGCAGCCCAAAAAACAGGTAACGGGGACGGGGACACCCGCGGGGGCGGATTCGGGGCCGGCGCCGCCGTCCGCGCCCCGGCGTGACGGGTGCTGCCGTGGCAGGAGCTGAGGGCGGCCGCCCCGGCGCCCAAGGAGGAGAAGACGCACTCGCCCGCCGTCCGCCCCGAGGCCTTCAGCCCGCCGCTGCGGCCCGAGCCCCCCAAGCACCCCGAGGGCGTCAAGGCGCCGCCGGCGCACGGCCAGCCGCGTGAGTGCCCGTCCCGCCGCGTCCCCCCGCGTCCCCCCGGTGTCCCCGGCGCCGCCGCTCACTTCCTCTTCCTCCCGCAGGAGCGGAGATGAAGCCGCTGGAGGGCGGCCGGCCCGTTATTAGGCCCCCCGAGCAGACGCCGCCGGCCCCGCCGCCGCCGCCGCCGCCTCCCGCCGGGCCCGACAAGGAGAGGCAGAAGCAGGAGCCCAAAACGCCCGTCGCCCCCAAAAAGGTGAGGCCGAGACCCCACTCCGGAGGCTGGGGGCATCTCCAGCAGCTTCCGCGTCCCTTCCTAGGGCTGGAGGCATCTCCAGGACCTTCCACACTTGCTTCTAGGGCTGGAGGCATCTCCAGGACCTTCCAGACCCCTTCCTAGGGCTGGAGGCATCTCCAGCACCATCCACACTTGCTCCTACAGCTGGAAGCATCTCCAGGACCTCCCACATCCCTTCCTAGGGCTGGAGGCATCTCCAGGACCTTCTAGTCTTGTTCCTAGGGCTGGAGGCATCTCCAGCAGCTTCCGTGTCCCTTCCTAGGGCTGAAGGCATCTCCAGGACCGTCCACGCTTGCTCCTAGGGCTGGAGGCATCTTCAGGACCTTCCAGTCTTGTTCCTGTGGCTTGGAAGCATTTCCAGGACCTTCCCCTCTCCTTCCTAGGGCTGAAGGCATCTCCAGGACCTTCCACACTTCCTCCTTGGACTGGAGGCCTTTCCAGGATCTTCCAGTCTTGTTCCTAGGACTGGAGGCCTCTCCAGAACATTCCACTCTTGTCCCTAGGCTTGGAGGCATCTCCAGCCTCTTCTGCACCCATCCGCTGTCCTGGTGACAACTCAAGCCCCTTTTGCCACCATCTCCAGCCCTGGACACCCCTTCAGCCCCCTTTGTAGCCATCCCCAGGCCCGGAGACATCTCCAGCCCTTTCCACAGCCCCTGGTGTCCTTCTGCCCTGCTCCGGCGTCACCTCCCCGTCCCTCATGTCTCCACCTCTGCTCCTCAGGACCTGAAGATCAAAAACATGGGCTCGTGGGCCAGCCTGGTGCAGAAGCACCCCACCACGCCGTCCTCCACGGCCAAGTCCTCCAGCGACAGCTTCGAGCAGTTCAAGCGGGCGGCGCGGGAGAAGGAGGAGCGCGAGAAGGCGCTCAAGGCCCAGGCGGAGCAGGTGGAGCGGGAGAAGGAGCGGCTGCGGCGGGAGCAGGAGCGCATGAGGTGAGGGCGGACCCCCGGCTCTTGGGGGCTGCACTGGTCCTTTGGGTGCTACACGGGTCCTTTGGGTGCTGCCCAAGGCCTTTGGGTGCTACGTGAGTCTTTCAGGTGCTACACAAGCCCTTTGGATGCTACACAAGGCCTTTGGGTGCTACAATAGACATTGGGTGCTACACAAGTCCTTTGAGTGCTACACAGGTCCTTTGGGTGCTATACAAGTCTTTTGGGTGCTGCACAAGTCTTTTGGGTGCTACACAAGTCTTTGAGGTGCTACAATAGCCCTTTGGGTGCTACACAAGTCTTTTGGGTGCTACACAAGTCTTTGAGGTGCTACAATAGCCCTTTGGGTGCTACACAAGTCTTTGAGGTATTAACTCCTTTGGGTGCTACACAAGTCTTTGAGGTGCTGCCCAAGTCCTTTGGGTGCTACGCAAGTCCTTTGGGTGATACACAAGCCGTTTGGGTGCTACAATGGCCCTTTAGGTGCTACACAAGTCTTGGAGGTGCTACCCAAGTCCTTTGGGTGCCGCACAACTCTTTGAGGTGTTACACAAGTCCTTTGGGTGCTACAATAGATATTGGGTGGTGCACAAGTCCTTTGAGTGCTTCACAAGTCTTTGAGGTGTTAACTCCTTTGGGTGCTACACGGGTCCTTGGGGTGCTACACAAGTCTTTGAGGTGCTACACAAAGCCTGTGGGTGCTACACAAGTCTTTGAGGTGCTGCCCAAGTCCTTTGGGTGCCGCACAACTCTTTGAGGTGTTACACAAGTCCTTTGGGTGCTACAATAGACATTGGGTGGTGCACAAGTCCTTTGAGTGTTACACAACCCCTTTGGGTGCTACACGAGTCTTTGAGGTGTTAACTCCTTTGGGTGCTACACGGGTCCTTGAGGTGCTGCCCAAGCCCTTTGGGTGCTACACAAGTCTTTGAGGTGCGGCCCAAGTCCTTTGGGTGCTACAATAGCCCTTTGGGTGCTGCACAAATCTTTGAGGTGCTACCCAAGTTCTTTGCGTGCTATATGGGTCCTTGGGGTGCTACAGTAGCCCTTTGGGTGCTACACAAGTCCATTGGGTGCTCCAGAAGTCTTTGAGGTGCTGCACAAGTCTTTCGGGTGCTGCCCAAGCTCTTTGAGTGCTACACAAGTCTTTGAGGTGTTAACTCCTTTGGGTGCTCTGTGGGTCCTTTGGGTACTACACAAGCCCTTTGGGTGCTGCCCAAGTCCTTTGGGTGCTACACAAGTCTTTGAGGTGTTACACAAGTCCTTTGGGTGCTACATCAGACATTGGGTGGTGCACAAGTCCTTTACGTGTTACACAAGCCCTTTGGGTGCTACGCAGGTCCTTTGGGTGCTACACAAGTCTTTGAGGTGCTGCACAAGTCTTTGAGGTGTTAACTCCTTTGGGTGCTACATGGGTCCTTGGGGTGCTACCCAAGCCCTTTGGGTGCTGCACGAGTCTTTGAGGTGCTGCACAAGTCCTTTGGGCGCTACAATAGCCCTTTGGGTGCTACACAAGCCCTTTGGGTGCTACACAAGTCTTTGAGGTGCTACACAAGTTCTTTGGGTGCTACACAAGTCCTTGGGGTGCTACAGTAGCCCTTTGGGTGCTACACAAGACTTTGAGGTAATGCACAAGTCTTCTGGGTGCTGCCCAAGCCCTTTGGGTGCTACACAAGTCTTTGAGGTGTTAACTCCTTGGGGTGCTACATGGATCCTTGGGGTGCTACCCAACCCCTTTGGGTGCTACACAAGTCCTTTGGGTGCTACAATAGCCCTTTGGGTGCTGCAGAAGCCCTCTGAGGTGCTGCCCAAGCCCTTTGGGTGCTGCCCAAGCCCTTTGAGGAGCTACACCAATTTCTTTGAGGTGCTACCCCAACCTTTGGGGTGCTCCACAATTTTTTGGGTGCCACCCAAATTGGGAAGGTTTTTCTTGCAAGCAGCTTGGAGCCCACATGGGAGCTGAATTGGGTGCAGCTAAAGTGGGTGCAGCTAAACTGGGTGCTGCCAAGTCACCTGCAGCTATGTCAGGTGCAGTCAAGTTGGGTGCCACCACCTTGGGTGCGACCACATTGGGTGCCACCATGCTCAGCGCAACCACGTTGGGCACAACCACGTTGGGCGCAACCACGTTGGGTGCAACCATGCTGAGTGCAACCACGTTGGATGTGTCCGAGTTGGGTTGCAGCCATGTTGGGTGCAGCTGCATTGGGTGCTGCAACTGCGTTGGGTGGGGCCATGTTGAAAGTAGCTGTTTTGTGCAACCGTATTGGGTGTAACCGGGGTTGGGTGCAACCGTGTTGGGATGGAACCATGTTGGGTACAACCACATTGAGGGCAACCACGTTGGGTGCAACCACGTTGGGTACAGTCATGTTGGGTTGGAACCACGTTGGGTTGGAACCACGTTGGGTTGGAACCACGTTGGGTTGGAACCACGATGGGTGCAACCACATTGGGTGCAACCACATTGGGTGCAACCACACTGAGTTGGAACCATATTGGGTGCAACCATGTTGGGTTACACTACGTTGGATTGGAATCACCTTGGATGCCACCACGTTGGGGTGGAACCACGTTGGGTGCAACCACTTTGTGTTGGAACCACGTTGGGTTGGAGCCACATTGGGTACCACCTCATTGGATGCCACCATGTTGGGTCCAACCATGTTGAGTTACAACCACGTTGGGTTGGAACCATGTTGGGTACCACAACAGGTTGCAACCACATTGGGTGCAACCACGTTGGATTGGAACCACGTTGGGTGCCACCACTTTGGGTTGGAACCACATTGGGTGGCACAACGGGTGCCACCACGTTGGGTGCCACCACGTTGGGTTGGAACCACGTTGGGTGCAACCACATTGAGTGGAACCATGTTGGGTTGGAACCACTTTGGGTGCCACCACATTGGATGCCACCATGTTGGGTGGAACCACGTTGGGTGCCACCATGTTGGGTTGGAACCATGTTGGGTTGGAACCACGTTGGGTTGGAACCACTTTGGGTGCCACCACATTGGATGCCACCACGTTGGGTGGAACCACGTTGGGTGCCACCATGTTGGGTTGGAACCATGTTGGGTGCAACCACATTGAGTGGAACCATGTCGGGTTGGAACCATGTTGGGTGTCATGACAGGTGCCACCACATTGGGTTGGAACCACGTTGGGTGCCACCATGTTGGGTCCAACTGTGTTGAGTTACAACCACATTGGGTTGGAACCATGTTGAGTACCACGATGGGTTGAACCATGTTGGGTGGACCCATGTTGGGTTGGACCCATGTTGGGTTGGAACTACGTTGGGTGCCACCACATCAGATGCCACCACGTTGGGTGCCACCACGTTGGATGCCACCATGTTGGGTTTGAACCGCATTGGTTTGGATCCACGTTGGGTTGAACCACGTTGGGTGCCAGCACATTGGATGCCACCATGTTGGGTGGAACCACATTGGATGCCAGCACGTTGGGTTGAAACCACGTTGGGTTGGAACCACGTTGGGTTGGAACCACGTTGGGTTGGAACCACGTTGGGTGGAACCACGTTGGGTTGGAACCATGTTGGGTTGGAACCACGTTGGGTTGGAACCACATTGGTGCCACCGCATTGGATGCCACCACTTTGGGTGGAACCACGTTGGGTGCCACCACGTTGGGTTGGAACCATGTTGGGTTGGAACCACATTGGGTTGGAACCACGTTGGTGCCACCACGTTGGTGCCACCACTTTGTGTGGAACCACGTTGGGCTGGAACCATGTCGGGTTGGAACCATGTCGGGTTGGAACCATGTTGGGTTGGAACCATGTCGGGTTGGAACCATGTCGGGTTGGAACCACGTTGGGTTGGAACCACGTTGGGTTGGAACCACGTTGGGTTGGAACCACGTTGGATGCCACCACGTTGGTGCCACCACTTCGTGTGGAACCACGTTGGGCTGGAACCACGTTGGGTGGAACCACGTTGGTTGGAACCACGTTGGGTTGGAACCACGTTGGGTTGGAACCACATTGGTGCAACCACGTTGGGTGGAACCATGTTGGGTTAGAACCACGTTGGTGACACCACATTGGGTGGAACCATGTTGGGTTAGAACCACGTTGGGTTTGAACCATGTTGGTGCAACCACATTGGCTTCAACCACGTTGGTGCAACCACGTTGGGTGCCACCAAACCGGGTGCCACCACCCCGCGTGTCCCCGTCCGCCCGCTGATGTCCCCGTGTCCCCGCAGGAGCCGCGACGACGAGGACGCGCTGGAGCAGGCGCGCCGGGTGCACGAGGAGGTTCGGCGGCGCCAGGAGCAGCAGCAGCAGCAACAACAACAACAACAACAGCAGCAGCAACAACAGGCGGCGCCGCCGCAACAGGCGGTGGCGGCGGCCGCGGCGGCCCCGGCGCAGAGCTCCCAAGCGCAGTCCTCCCAATCCATGCTGGATCAGCAGCGGGAGATGGCCCGGAAGCGGGAGCAGGAGCGGCGGCGCCGAGAGGCGGTGAGTGCGGCGGCGTCACCCGACGTCACCCGGCGTCGTCACCCGGCGTCACCCGGCGTCACCCGGAGCCCCGCTCCGCATCCCGACATCCCCAATAATCCCTTTCCCACGTTTTTTTTTCCCGCAGATGGCGGCCACCATCGACATGAATTTCCAGAGCGACCTCCTGGCAATATTTGAGGAAAACCTTTTCTAGGAGCCGCGTCCCCGACCCCGCTCCGAACCAACACCCGGCGGATCCGGAATCAACACCCGGCGGATCCGGAATCAACACCCGCCCCCCCGGAACACCCCCCACAGCCCTTCTCCTCCGCCGCCTCCCCCTCCTCTTCCCGCCGGGAATTTCTGGGATTTGCTCCGGGCGGGATGCGGTCGGCTCAGCCTTACGGCCCCCCCCGCCTTTCCCAAATCCGCTCTTCGTCGCATCCGCCCTCCTCTTCCTCCTCCGCCAAACGTATTCACGGTATAGCCGGGGCCTCCGCCTCCTGCCCGCTTGGATTTATTATTATTTTGGGTTTTTTTTTATTATTATTAATATTATTATTATTTTTGGTCGGTTTTGGGCCCCCCCCCCCTCCAAAAAGTTCCCCCCTTCCCATCGCCGCCTTTTCCAAAAAAGCCTCATCCGGAGCTGGGGACGGGGACGGACAGAAGCCGGCACTGTCCCGGGGACACCCCCCCGCCCCAAAATACCCCGTTTTCACCCCATTTTTCCCCATATAACACCCCCCTCCCACCAAATCCCACGGAAATCCCCCCCATTTCCCGTTTTTTCCCCCCCTTTCCCGTTTTTCCCCCCGTCGGGGGGGAAATTCCGCCTTTTCCTCCGCCAGCTCCGCAAAAGGGAAGAGCCCCCCCGGCTCCCGGCAGCGGGGGGGGGCGGCGGGGGGTGGAAAATCCTCATTTTTTATCATTTTCCCCCCTTTTCCCCCCGTTTTCCAGCGTCGCCCCGAGGGCCCGGCGGTCGGAGCGAGCTCTCCCAACCAAAGTCAGTCCGGTTTTTATATATACACCCACTTATATATATATAAAATATATATATAAATCATATATATATATTTTATATAAATATATATAATGTTTTTGCAAGGGGGGGGTCACTTTATTTTCCTCTTTCCGCCCCGCACGGGGCAAAATCCGGCCGCCGTTCCCAGCCCCGGGAATGATCCGGGGGGCGCTTTTCCCTGCCCGTTTTCGGGAATTCCTTGGGAAAAGGCGGCCGCTCGTGTTTGCCTGTGGCTCTGTTGTATAGTGCAGATAGTTGCATATATTTGTTTGAGGTTCTTAAGGTTTTTCGCCCCGTTTTCTTGCCGCGGGGGGGAGCGGATTCCGGAAAAAGGGGTGGGAAAATCCCCCCCTCCGGAATCGTGCTGTAAAAACACCCATTTCTCCCCCCCACACTCGGTTATTCCCCCCCTATAAAAAAACCCATTTCAGCCTCTTTTTAATCCCCTCAGAACAACCCAAACCGTTCCAGGGTTTTATTATCCCCCCTTTTTTTTTAACGGAGAAAAAAAAAGTTTTAAAACGGGAAAAAAAAAAAAAAGAAATCCCGCTTTTTTTATAATCCCGGGAAAAGGGATTCCCACCCGTGTGGTCCCCCCCTCCCCCCCCGACCCGCTTTTTTTTTTTTTAATTTTTAATTTTATTTCTCGGCCCCGTTTTTGGACGCGATGGTGCCATAAAATTCCCGCGACGCAGGACGATCCCGGCGCGGCAGGATCGGGCGAGCTCCGGAGTTTCAACGGATCGGGGTTATATATATATATATTATTTTTTTCGGGGGGGGGGGAGGCAGGGGGGGCGGGTTGGGGGAGTTGGGGGGGGCGTTTTGGGTTATTTTTTCTTTTTTTTTCGTTTTTTTTTTCGTTTTTCCTTTAATATACAGTGAATATTGCATTTTGGTCTGTACTGATCATGGAATAAACGCATCTCTTTTTTTTTTAAAGCCGCCGTCGCGCCGGATCTTTCTTTTTCCCGCTCGGAAAAAAAAAATCCCCCCCAAAAACGCCGGATTTTCCGATTTTTTTTCCCCCATCCCAGGGTTTGGGCAACAAAAAAATGCAGGTTTGGGGTTTTTTATTATTAAATTTTCCCCTCCGGAGCGGTCGGGTCTCTCCGTCGCATCCGGAGGGGATGGATTTGGAACCGCTGCATCCGGATGGTTCCCGGATGGGAAAAATCTCCCATCGCTTCTCCCGGGAATTTCGGCACCGTCGGTTCGTTTGGACGCTCCGGAGGGAGAAACTCCACTCGCAAATCCCAATCCAGGATATTCCCTGTGGCCGGGAGGAAGCGGGCCCTGGCGTTCCCGGATCCGTATTCCGGAGCATCCCACCCGCTATTGAAGCCGCTTCCAGCATTTTGGGGCTTTTCCCAGCATTTCTCATGGGTTCCCGCTTTTATTCCCGTGGCTCTGGCACAACCTCAGAGCTCCCATCCTTCCCATTCCCAAATCCCGGAGTGCCAAAATGGAGCATTTTCCCTCTTTTCCCTTCATCGACGCTGCCTCTTTTCCCTCCTGTTTCCAGACCTGGAAAAAGGCAAAAAAATCCCAGTTTTTCCACATTCCGGTTGCATCCGAGCAGGAAGGGGGACAAAATCCCCAGGATTCATCCAACTTCAATCCTGACTTTCCATCAAAAGCCCTTGTATCCCAGCTCCTCCTTTCCTTCCATTCTGAGCTCTGGGTTTTCCAGGAATTTCTCTCTTTTGGGGTGTTTTCCCCCCTTTTTTCCCCTTTCTCCTTTTTTTTTTCCGGACACTGATCCCAAATTCCCTCCATCCATCGTGCTCATACAGAACCCGGAAAACTGGAGCCTGGTGGGAGCTTTACAGTTATAGAATAAACCCAAATATTCCCTAATTTATCCATATTTTCTACCCCCCAAAAAAGAAATCCACCCTTTTGGGGACTTTTCCCACCATTTTGGGGCTTTCGGGGACTTTTCTTTCTTTTCATCCTCATTTTTCCCCTGTGAAAAACGCGGAGGGCCCTTTCCACTCCAAGGGAGGCAATTTGGGAAATATCCCAAATCCTTCATTTTTTGGGAGGGGGATGGAATTTTGGGGAGGGCGGGGGGATATTGATCCTGATGGGCGGGGTGAAATCCCCCGATTTGCCACTTTCATCCCAAAATGTTATTTTTATTATTTTTTATATTATTGCTGGCGGGGGGGGGGGGTGTATTTTCCTTCTTTAATGCTGTTTTACGGGCAAAAATAAACATTTTTTAATGGAATTTCGGAGTTTAGCGGCCACTTTTTGGTGTTTTTTTTTATTTTGGAGGGGGGCGGCTCAGAGGGGGGTGGGATTTGGGGGTCCTGGATGGATTGGGAAATCCTTGGGGGGGTCCCAGTGCCACGGGGGGGGTCGGTCAGTGGGGGGGGGTCCCAGCCCCATAGAGGGGGTTCCCTGCCCCATGGGGGGGGGGGGTCCAGCCCCATGGGGGGGGGTCCCAGCTCTATGGGGGGTCCTGGCTCTATGGGGGGGGTCCCTGCCCCATAGGGGGGGTCCCTGGCGCTATGGGGAGGGGTCTCTGCTCCATGGGAGGGGGTCCAGCCCCATGGGGGGGGTCCCTGCCCTATGGGGGGTATCCCTGGTTATGGGGAGGGTGTCCAGCCCCATGGGGTGGGTCCCAGCTCTATGGGGGGTCCTGGCTCTGTCGGGGGTCCCTGCCCCATAGGGGGCGTCCCTGGCTCTATGGGGGGTCCTGGCTCTATGGGGGGGGGGGGTCCCTGCCCCATAGGGGGGGTCCCTGGCGCTATGGGGAGGGTTCTCTGCCCTATGGGAGGGGGTCCAGCCCCATGGGGGGGGTCACTGCCCCATGGGGGGGTCCCAGCTCTACAGCGGGGTCCTGGCTCTATAGGGGGGTCTCTGCCCCATAGGGGGCGTCCCTGGCTCTATGGGGGGTCCTGGCTCTATGGGGGGGGGGGGGTCCCTGCCCCATAGGAGGGGTCCCTGGCTCTATGGGGGGGTCCTGGCTCTATGGGGAGGGGTCTCCGCCCTGTGGGAGGGGGTCCAGCCCCATGGGGGGGTCCCTGGCTCTATGGGGGGGTCCCTGGCTCTATGGGGGGTCCCTGGCGCTATGGGGAGGGGTCTCTGCCCTATGGGAGGGGGTCCAGCCCCATGGGGGGTCCCTGCCCCATAGGGGGGGTCCCGCGTTCCCTCCCCGCCCCCCCCCCGCCCCGGTGACAGCGGGACCCGCCCGGGCGCGGGGGCACCTTGGCCCGGGGAGGGGCGGGGCCAGCCGGGGCGGCCGCCCCGCCCCCGCCCCCGCGCGCCGCTGCCATTGGCTGCGCCGCGGCGCGCCCGGCCCCGCCCCCCGCCCCCGCGCCGCCAATGGGAGCGGAGGAGGGGGCGGGGCCACGGCGGCGGCTGCGGGAGGGTGAGGAAGCGGCGGGCGCGGGGGGGGGGGAGCGGGGGGGACGGAGGGGAGGGGGGAGCGGGGGGGGCACGGGGGGACCGAGGGGACACGGGGGACACGGGGGGACATGTGGAATCGAGGGGACACGGGGGGGACACGGGGGGGTGCAGGTGACACGGGGGGACACGGGGGGATCGGAGGGGACACGGGGGGACATGGAGGGACACGAGGGGACATGGGGAATCGAGGGGACACGGGGGGACATGTGGGGACACGGGGGGACACGGGGGGGTGAAGGTAACACGGGGGGACACGGGGGATCGGAGGGGACACGGGGGGACATGGAGGGACACGGGGGGACACGGGGGGATATGGGGGGACACGGGGGCTATGTGGGGACACGGGGGGACATGGGGGGGTGGAGGGGACATGGGGAGGGGACACGGGAGGGACCTTGTGCCCCCCCCAGGGCCACAAAGGGGCCGGGTGCAGCCAGGGAGCGGAGCCAAGTGACCCAAGGAGGGGACACCCCGTGACAGGGACACCCCAGTGAGGGGACACCCGGTGACAGGGACACCCGGTGACAGGGACACCCCGGGGAGGGGCACCCCGGGGAGGGGACACCCCGGGGAGGGGACACCCAGGGACACCCCAGTGATAGGGACCCCAGAGGGGACAACGTGGTGCCGGGGTCACCCCAGTGACAGGGACACCCCAGTGACAGGGACACCCTGGTGAGGGGACACCCCGGGGAGGGGACACCCGGTGACAGGGACACCCTGGTGTTGGGACACCTTGGTGGCAGGACACCCCTGGGGACAGGAGACGCTGGCACCAGGGTCATCCCCGGGATGGGACACGTGGGTGCTGGGACACCCCAATGGTGGGACACCCCAATCATGGGACACCCCAATGATGGGACACCTCTATCGTGGGCCACCCCAATCATTGGACACCCCAATCATGGGCCACCCCAGTGATGGGCCACCCCAACGATGGGCCACCCCAATGATGGGACACCCCAATGATGGGACACCCCAGTGATGGGACACCCCAATGGTGGGACACCCCAATCATGGGCCACCCCAATCATGGGACATTGCAATGATGGGACACCCCAATCATGGGTCACCCCAACGATGGGCCCCCCCCCAATGATGGGCCCCTTGGGTGCTGGGCCACCCCAATGATGGGACACCCCAATCATGGGCCACCCCAATGATGGGCCACCCCAGTGATGGGCCCCTTGGGTGCTGGGCCACCCCAATGATGGGCCACCCCAACGATGGGACACCCCAATGATGGGCCCCTTGGGTGCTGGGCCACCCCAATCATGGGTCACCCCAATGATGGGACACCCTAATAATGGGACACCCCAATCATGGGACACCCCAATCATGGGCCACCCCAAAGATGGGCCCCTTGGGTGCTGGTCCCCCCATTGATGCCCCCCGTCCCCCAGGCTCCCGATGCTGCCGTCGTGGTCCTCGCTGCTCCTGGCGCCCACGCGGCTGCTCCTGGCCGTGGCGCGGGGGACGTCGCGGGCGGCGGCGACGCTGGCGGCGCTGGTGACCGGGGCGGCCGCGCTGGCCCTGGGGGTCCCCTGGGTGCTGCTGCGCCGGGGGGGCCTCCGGGGGGCCCTGAGCCGGCGCCCCCGAGCGCGGCCGCCCCCCGGCCTGGCCGACGGCGCCTATGGGGAGCACCGGCACCTGCGGCTGCGGGTGGGGGCGCGGGGGGCGTTTGGGGGGATTTGGGGGGATTTGGGGTGTTTGGGGGGATTTGGGGTGTTTGGGGGCATTTGGGGGGATTTGAGGGGCGTTTGGGGGGGATTTGGGGTGTTTGGGGGGATTGGGGGGATTTGAGGGGCGTTTGGGGGGATTGGGGGGATTTGAGGGGCGTTTGGGGGGGATTTGGGGGGATTTGGGGTGTTTGGGGGGATTTGGGGCGTTTGGGGGATTGGGGGGATTTGAGGGGCGTTTGGGGGGGATTTGGGGAGGTGTTTGGGGGGATTTGGGGGGGCGCGGGGGGCGTTTGGGGGGGATTTGGGGGGATTTGAGGGGCGTTTGGGGGGATTGGGGGGATTTGAGGGGCGTTTGGGGGGGATTTGGGGTGTTTGGGGGGGATTGGGGGGATTTGAGGGGCGTTTGGGGGGGATTTGGGGTGTTTGGGGGGCGTTTGGGGGGATTGGGGGGTCCGAAGGGGGGCACTTGGGGGGATTTGGGGAGGATTTGGGGTGTTTGGGGGGCGTTTGGGGGGATTTGGGGTGTTTGGGGGGATTGGGGGTCCAAAGGGGGGGCACTTGAGGGGATGTGGGGGGCGTTTGGGGGCATTTGGGGGAACCTAAGGGAGGACTTGGGGGGATTTTTGGGGCTTAGAGGGCATTTGGGGGGATTGGGGGGTCCGAAGGGGGGGCGCTTGGGGGCCTGGGGGTTATTTGGGGGCATTTGGGGGTCCTAAGGGAGATTTGAGGGTCTTAGGGGGCATTTGGGGGGATTGGAGGGGCCGAAGGGGGCACTTGGGAGCCCAGGAGAGGATTTGGGGGCATTTGGGGGTCCTAAGGGGCATTTGGGGGGTTTAGGGGGGAATATGAGGGGATTGGGGGGGTCCGAAGTGGGGTGCTTGGAGGCCTAGGGGGGATTTGGGGGGCGTTTGGGGGTCCTAAGGGGGGGCTTAGGGGGGAATATGGGGGCCTTAGAGGGGCATTTGGGGAGGTTGGGGGGTCTGAAGGGGGGCACTTGGGGGGGGGCTTGGGGGGGCCCTTTTGGGGGATTGAGGGGTCCGAAGGGAGGCGCTTGGGAGCCCGGGGGGCATTTGGGGGCATTTGGGGGTCCTAAGGGGGACTAAGGGGCCTAAGGGAGGATTTGGGGGGCTTAGAGGGGTATCCAGGGGGGCTGGAGGGTCCGAAGGGGAGGTGCTTGGGAGCCCAGGGGGTGATTTGGGAGCATTTGGGGGTCCTAAGGGGGCATTTGGGGGGCTTAGAGGGCATTTGAGGGGCCAAAGGGGGATGCTTGGGGGCCTAGGGGGGGATTTGGGGTGGCTTAGTGAGCATTTGGGGGAACTAAGGGGGGACTTGGGGGTCCTAAGGGGGCCCTTGGGGGGATTTGGGGGACTTAGTGGGCATTTGGGGGGATTGGGGGGTCCGAAAGGGGACACTTGGGGGTCTGGGGGGGGATTTGGGGGGATTGGAGGGTCTGAAGGGGGGCACTTGGGGGCCTAGAGGGGGATTTGGGGGCATTTGGGGGTCTAAAGGGAGGATTTGGGGGGCTTAGGGGGGCATTTGGGGGGATCGGGAGGGATTTGGGGTGTTTAGGCGGATTTGGTGGCCCAGAGGGGGCCTGGGGCCGGGACTTGGGGGGCTCAGGGGGTTTGGGGGCATTTGGGGGTCTTAGGGGGGCATTTGGGGGGACTCGAGGGGGATTTGGGGTGTTTAGGCGGATTTGGTGGCCCAGAGGGGGCCTGGGGCTGGGACTTGGGGGGCTCAGGGGGTTCGGGGGGGTATTTGGGGGTCTCGGGGGCGGTTTGGGGCCCCACGCGGCCGCGCTGTCCCCAGGGCTCCGGGCTGCGGCTGCACTACGTGGCCGCGGGCCCCGCGACGGCGCCGCTGCTGCTGCTGCTCCACGGCTTCCCCCAGAACTGGTGGGTGCCACGGGGGGTCCCGTGGGTGCAGGGGGGCACCCATGGGTGCACCGAGACCCGTCCCCGTCCCGCAGGTTCTGCTGGCGCCACCAACTGCGGGAATTCGGCGGGCGCTTCCGCGCGGTGGCCCTGGATCTACGGGGATGCGGAGCCTCCGACAAACCCCGGGACAAGGACAACTACCGGCCCCATGTGCTGCTTGAGGACATCCGTGACGTCGTGGAGGCCCTGGGGACACCCGGGGACAAGGGTGAGGGACGGCAAGGGGGGGACACCCCAAAGACACCCCCCGGATGGGGTGTCACCTGCTGGGGTGTCCCCAGGGGTCCCCAAGTGCGTCCTGGTGGGACACGACTGGGGCGGCGTCTTGTCCTGGGAGTTCGCGGCCGCCTACCCGGACATGGTGGAGAAGCTGGTGGTCATGGACGGGCCGCACCGGGGGCTCATGGGAGGTGAGCGGGGACCGGGGGGGCAGCGACAGGACCTCCCATGGCCGTGGCCTTGGGTGCCATCTCCCATGGTCACCCCGTTGGGTGCCATCTCCCATGGCCGTGGCCTTGGGTCCTTGGGTGCCATCTCTTGTACCATCTCCCATGCTCATGCCATTGGGTGCAATTTCTCATGGTCATGCCCTTGGGTGCCATCTCTGGAGGCCTTGCCATCAAAGGCACCTTTCGTGCCTATCTCTGGTGGCTTTTCATGGCTGGCTCTTGGGTGCCATCTCTCTTGGCCATGCCATTGGGTGCCATCTCTTGTACCATCTCCCATGGTCACACCATTGGGTGCCATCTCCCATGGCCATGCCCTTGGGTGCCATCTCTTGTACAGTCTCCCATGGTCACGCCATTGGGTGCCATCTTTCATGGTCACACCATTGGGTGCCATCTCCCATGGCCATGCCATTGGGTGCCATCTCTTGTACCATCTCCCATGGTCACGCCATTCGGTGCCATCTCTTGTACCAACTCCCATAGTCATGCCATTCGGTGCCATCGCTCATGGTCATGCCATTGGGTGCCATCTCTTGTACCATCTCCCATGCTCATGCCATTGGGTGCAATTTCTCATGGTCATGCCATTGGGTGCCATCTCTCATGGTCATGCCCTTGGTTGCCATCTCTGGAGGCCGTGCCATCAAATACCACCTTTCGTGCCTATCTCTGGTGGCTTTTCATGGCTGGGCTCTTGGGTGCCATCTCTCTTGGCCATGCCATTGGGTGCCATCTCTTGTACCATCTCCCATGGTCACACCATTGGGTGCCATCTCCCATGGCCATGCCGTTGGGTGCTATCTCTTGTACCGTCTCCCATGGTCACACCATTGGGTGCCATCTCCCATGGCCATGCCATTGGGTACCATCTCTTGTACCGTCTCCCATGGTCACACCATTGGGTGCCATCTCTCATGGTCACGCCATTGGGTGCCATCTCTCATAGTCATGCCATTGGGTGCCATCTCTTGTACCATCTCCCATGGTCACACCATTGAGTGCCATCTCCCATGGCCATGGCCTTGGGTGCCATCTCTTGTACCGACTCCCATAGTCACGCCATTGGGTGCCATCACTCATGGTCATGCCCTTGGGTGCCATCTCTTGTACCATCTCCCATGCTCATGCCATTGGGTGCAATTTCTCATGGTCATGCCCTTGGGTGCCATCTCTGGAGGCCTTGCCATCAAATACCACCTTTCGTGCCTATCTCTGGTGGCTTTTCATGGCTGGGCTCTTGGGTGCCATCTCTCTTGGCCATGCCATTGGGTGCCATCTCTTGTACCGTCTCCCATGGTCACACCATTGGGTGCCATCTCCCATGGCCATGCCATTGGGTACCATCTCTTGTACCGTCTCCCATGGTCACACCATTGGGTGCTGACTCCCCTGGCCATGCCCTTGGGTGCCATCTCCTGTACCATCTCCCATGGCCATGCCATTGGGTGCCAGCTCTTGTACCATCTCCCATGCTCATGCCATTGGGTGCAATTTCTCATGGTCATGCCCGTGGGTGCCATCTCCCATGGCCATGCCCTTAAGTGCCACCTCTCACAGCAGTGTCCTTGGGTGCCATCTCTCATGACTATGCCATTGGGTGCCATCTCTTGTACCATCTCTCATGGCCATGCCCTTGGGTACCACCTCTCCTGGCCATGCCACCTCCATGACCATCCCCTACCAGCTCTTACGGCCACCGCGTGGGGCAGAGGGGTGGGGACCTGCGGCCGCCACCTCGCCGAGGGTCCCCGTGGCCCCGGTGGCACCGCTGACACCCGCTGCCCACCGCAGATTTCATCGCCCGCCACCCCAGCCAGCTGCTCCGCTCCAGCTACGTCTTCCTCTTCCAGCTGCCCTGGCTGCCCGAGCTGCTCCTCTCCCTGGGTGACTTCGAGGTGGGGCCTCGGCGGGCACCCATGGGTGGGGAAACCAAGGGAAGGGGTGGAGGGAGGGATGGATGGGTGGAGGCGCAGGGGGATGGAGGAGATGGTGGGATGGAGGGATGGATGGAGGGGGATGGATGGATGGTGGGATGGAGGAGATGGAGGAGATGGTAGGATGGATGGTGGGGTGGAGGAGATGGTGGGATGGATGGTGGGATGGATGGAGGGATGGATGGATGGAGGGAGGGAGAGAGGGAGGGATGGATGGATGGATGGATGGATGGATGGATGGATGGATGGATGGTGGGGTGGAGGAGATGGAGGAGATGGTAGGATGAATGGATGGACGGTGGGATGAAGGAGATGGTGGGATGGATGGATGGTGGGATGGATGGATGGATGGATGGATGGATGGATGGATGGATGGATGGATGGAGGGGTGGGTGGGTGGATGGATGGATGGATGGATGGATGGATGGATGGATGGATGGAGGTGATGGTAGGATGGATGGGTGGTGGGATGGATGGATGGTGGGTCAGAGGGATGGAGGAGATGGATGGAGGGATGGATGGTAGGATGGAGGAGATGGAGGGATGGAGGAGATGGAGGGATAGAGGAGATGGTAGGATGGAGGGATGGTGGGATGGAGGGATGGTGGGATGGATGGATGGATGGTGAGATGGAAGGATGGAGGAGATGGCAGGATGGATGGTTGGTGGGATGGAGGGATGGTGGAATGAATGGATGGTGGGATGGACGGATGGATGGTGGGATGGAGGAACAGCAGGATGGAAGACAGCAGGATGGAGGAGATGGTGGGATGGAGGAGATGGTGGGAGGGATGGTTGGAGGGATGGGTGGTGGGGTGCAGGAGATGGTAGGATGAAGGGATGTTGGATGGAGATGATGGAGATTATAGAATGGAGGAGATGATGGGATGGAGGAAATGGAGATTTGGGGATGGAGGAGATGGTTGGATGGAGAAGATGGAGGAGATGAGATGGATGGAGGGATGGTTGAATGGATGGATGGTTGGATGGGTGGATGGATGGATGGATGGAGGGGTGGGTGGATGGAGGGATGGTTGAATGGATGGATGGATGGATGGATGGATGGATGGATGGATGGATGGATGGGTGGATGGATGGATGGATGGAGGGATGGAGGGATGGATGGATGGATGCACAGAGGGACGTGGGGCTGGGCCCTCTCCTGCAGCTCCTGAAGATGATGCTGGTGGGGCGCCGCGTGGGCATCCAGGCGCCGCAGCGGCGGCTCACGGAGCAGGAGCTCGACGCCTACCTGTACGGGCTCTCGCAGCCCCACGCGCTCACGCCACCCCTCAACTACTACCGCAACCTCTTCGGGTAGGCGACAACCTAGACAATGGGTTGAGCCCATTCGGTTTGGGGACAATCCGGTTTGAGGCCCGGTTGGTTCAGGGGTGATCCAGATTGGGGCTGGTCTGATTCAGAGGTGATTTGGTTTGGGGACAGTCCGATTTGGGGCCAGTTTGGTTCAGGGATGATCCAATTTGGAAATGATTCGATTCAGGAATGATCCAGAGAGGAGTTGATCCAGTTCAGGACTGATTCGGTTCAGGGAAGATCCGATGTGGGGCTGTTTTGGTTCTGGGCTGATCTGGTTCAGGGCCAATTTGGGGTCGATACGATTCAGGGTCGATTCAGTTTGGGGACCATTCATTTCGGGGGCAATCTGATCCAGTTTGGGACCAATCTGGTTCAAGGATGATCCACAATGTGGATCAGCCCTTAGCCCTGCCCATGGTTCCCAAAATTCCCTTAACTTTGATTTGATTCGGGACGATTCGGTTTGGGGCTGATCCGATCTGCTTCGGAGCTGATCCAATCCAGTTCAGGGATGATCCAGTTGGGTGCTCAACCGATTTGGGTGCTCAGTCCGGTCAGGTGCTCAACCTGTTTGGGTGCTTGACTTGATTGGGTGCTCAACCCGGTTTGGTTCTTGACCCACGGTTGGGTGCTCGACCTGGTTGGGTGCTCAACCCAGTTGGGTGCTCAACCCAGTTGGGTGCTCGACCTGGTTGGATGCTCAACCCAGTTGGGTGCTCACCCTGGTTGGGTACTTGACCCGTTTGGGTGCTCAATCCAGTTGGGTGCTCAACCCAGTTGGGTACTTGCCCCAGTTGGGCGCTCTTCCCAGTTGGATACTTGACCTGGTTGGGTGCTCAACCCAGTTGGGTGCTCAATCTGGTTGGGTGCTCACCCTGGTTGGTTGCTCACCCTGGTTGGTTGCTCTTCCCAGCTGAGTTCTCGATCTGGTTGGGTGCTCAACCCGTTTGGGTGCTTGCTCCAGTTGGGTACTTGACCTGGCTGCATGCTCAATCCAGTTGGGTGCTCTTCCCAGTTGGGTACTTGACCTGGTTGGTTGCTCAACCCAGTTGGGTGCTCACCCTGGTTGGGTACTTGACCTGGTTGGTTGCTCAATCCAGTTGGGTGCTCAACTTAGTTGGGTGCTTGCTCCAGTTGAATACTTGACCCGGTTGGGTGCTCAACCCAGTTGGGTACTTGCCCCAGTTGGTTACTCTTCCCAGGTGGGTTCTCAACCTGATTGGGTGCTCAACCCAGTTGGATGCTCAATCCAGTTGGGTACTTGCCCCAGCTGGGTACTTGACCCAGCTGAGTGCTCAATCCAGTGGGGTGCTCTTCCCAATTGGGTACTTGACCTGGTTTGTTGCTCAACCAAGTAGGGTGTTCAACCCAGTTGGGTGCTCAACCCAGTTGGGTGCTCTTCCCGCTTGGGTACTTGACCTGGTTTGTTGCTCTTCCCAGTTGGGTACTTGACCTGGTTTGTTGCTCAACCCACTTGGGTGCTTGTCCCAGTTGGGCGCTCGCCCTGTTTGGACACTCTTCCTGGCTGGGTTCTTGGCCCAGTTGGGTGCTCAACTCAGTTGGGTGCTCAATTCAGTTGAGTACTTGACTTGATTGAGCGCTCAACCCAGTTGGGTGCTTGCCCCAGTTGGGTGCTCAATCCAGTTGGGTGCTCTTCCCAGTTGGGTGCTTGCCCTGGTTGGGTGCTCGCCCTGGTTGGATGCTCACCTTGGTTGGGTGCTCAATCCAGTTGGGTGCTCTTCCCAGTTGGGTGCTTGCCCTGGTTGGGTGCTCGCCCTGGTTGGGTGCTCAATCCAGTTGGGTACTTGACTTGGTTGAGTGCTCAACCCAGTTGGGTGCTCAACCCAGTTGGGTGCTCAATTCAGTTGAGTACTTGACTCGATTGAGTGCTCAACCCAGTTGGGTGCTTGCCCCAGTTGGGTGCTCAATCCAGTAGGATGCTCACCCCGGTTGGGCACTCTTCCCAGCTGGGTTCTCGGCCCGGTTGGGTGCTCGTCCCGGTTGGGTGCTCTTCCCAGTTGGATGCTCACCCCGGTTGGACGCTCTTCCCGGCTGGGTTCTCGGCCCGGTTGGGTGCTCGTCCTGGTTGGGTGCTCAACCCAGTTGGGTGCTTGCCCTGGTTGGGTGCTCAACCCAGTTGGGTGCTCGCCCTGGTTGGGTGCTCGTCCCGGTTGGGTGCTCTTCCCAGTTGGATGCTCACCCCGGTTGGACGCTCTTCCCGGCTGGGTTCTCAGCCCGGTTGGGTACTGTCCCCGCTCGGGCGCTGAGGGTCCCCGTTGCCCGGCCGCAGGGGGGACCCGGTGCCCCGCGAGCGCCCGCCGGCCCCGGTGCTGCTGCTGTGGGGCTCCCGCGACGCCTACCTGGACCCCCGGATGGCGACCGACCTGCACCGGCGCTTGGCGCCCACCGGGCGCCTCCACGTGCTGCCCGGCGCCAGCCACTGGCTCCCCGAGGACCAGCCCGACGTGGTCAACAGCCTCATCTGGGACTTCGTGGGGACGCCGGCCTGAGCGAGGGGCGGCCCGGGGACCCCCTTAACGCTGCCCGGGGTGCCGGGAATGTCCCTAATGCTGCCCAGGGTGGTGGGAATATCCTTAACGCTGCCCAGGGTGCCCAAAATTCCCTTAACTCCACCCATGGTGCTGGGAATATCCCTAATGCTGCCCGGGGTGCCGGGAATATCCTTAACTCTGCCCATGGGACCGGGAATTGCCTTAACTCTGCCTACGGTGCCCAAAATCCCCTGAACTCTCCCCTGGGTGCCCAAAATTCCCCCAACTCTGCCCACGGTGCCAGGAATATCCCTAACACTGCCCAGGGTGCCCAAAATTCCCTTAATTCTGCCGAGGGTGACGGGAATATCCTTAACTCCACCCATGGTGCCAGGAATCTCCTAAACTCCACCCATGGTGCCAGGAATAATCTTAATGCTTCCCATGGGACCGGGAATTGCTTCAACTCTGCCCATGGTGCCCAAAATTCCATGAACTCTGCCCAGGGTGCCCAAAATTCCCTTAATTCTGCCAAGGGTGACGGGAATATCCTTAGCTCCACCCATGGTGCCGGGAATCTCCTTAACTCTGCCCATGGGACCAGGAATTGCCTTAATCCACCCAGGGTGCCCCAAATCCCCTTAACTCTGCCCATGGCACCAGGAATCTCCTTAACTCTGCCCACGGGGCTGGGAATACCCTTAGTTCTGCCCACGGGAATCTCCTTGATCCTTCCCGTAGTGCCAGGTGTCCCCTTCACTCTGCCCTCTGGGTGGCCCCGACCCTCGTGGCACCCATGGGTGCTCGGGCACCCCATGAGGTGCCACATGGGGACATCCCCCCCCCGCCAGCCAGTGCCTTTGCTTAAAAAATGCAGTGAATAAAGTGACCTGTGGCCACCTCTGGTGTCTGGAGGCTACTTGGGGGGCAAGGGGACATGTGGGGCAGCGCCAGGACCGGGATGTGCCACCCCCCCGGACACGGGTGGCGGTGCCAGCACCCATGGGTGGCGTGTGCCCGGGTGGCTTTTGGGACCCCCCCCCCGCCCTTGGCTCCGCTTCGTATCTTCCTGGCCCGGACGCCTGGGCCCCTCCTGCCAGGGGGTGGTCCGTGCCCGGACGCCTGGGCCCCTCGCTGGCGCTGGACGTGCAGCTGTTGCAAACATCAGCCCGGGGGGGGGGGGGGGGGGGAACAGCTGCAGCCCCCCCCCCAGCCCCAGCAGGGCCCAGGCGTCCGGGCAGGGGGCCCTGGGGGCCGGGCAGCAGCCGCGCGGGGCGGCGCTGAGACCGGGCGCGCTCAGTGCAGGGCTGAGCACCCGCAACACTCAATGCAGGGGGCTGAGCACCCACACGCTCAGTGCAGGGCTGAGCACCCACACACTCATTGCAGGGGGCTGAGCACCCACGCACTCATTGCAGGGGGCTGAGCACCCATGCGCTCATTGCAGGGCTGAGCACCCACACACTCATTGCAGGGATGCTGAGCACCCACACTCAGTGCAGGGCTGAGCACCCACACACTCATTGCAGGGCTGAGCACCCACATGCTCATTGCAGGGCTGAGCACCCACAACACTCATTGCAGGGGGCTGAGCACCCACGCACTCTTTACAGGGATGCTGAGCACCCACACTCAGTGCAGGGGGCTGAGCACCCACAATCTCATTGCAGGGCTGAGCACCCACAACACTCATTGCAGGGATGCTGAGCACCCACATGCTCAGTGCAGGGCTGAGCACCCACAACACTCATTGCAGGGGGCTGAGCACCCACGCACTCATTGCAGGAATGCTGAGCACCCACACTCTCATTGCAGGGGGCTGAGCACCCACATGCTCATTGCAGGGATGCTGAGCACCCACACACTCATTGCAGGGCTGAGCACCCACGCGCTCATTGCAGGGCTGAGCACCCACATGCTCATTGCAGGGATGCTGAACAACCACAACACTCAGTGCAGGGCTGAGCACCCACACACTCATTGCAGGGCTGAGCACCCACACTCATTGCAGGGGGCTGAGCACCCACGCGCTCATTGCAGGGCTGAGCACCCACACACTCATTGCAGGGATGCTGAGCACCCACGCGCTCATTGCAGGGCTGAGCACCCCACGCGCTCATTGCAGGAATGCTGAGCACCCACACTCAGTGCAGGGCTGAGCACCCACGCACTCAATGCAGGGGGCTGAGCACCCACGCACTCTTTACAGGGATGCTGAGCACCCACGCGCTCATTGCAGGGGGTTGAGCACCCACGCTCATTGCAGGGCTGAGCACCCACGCGTTCGGTCCTGGTCCCGTTCCGGGAGCTTTGGACCTGATCCAGTCCGGTCCTTGCTGTCGATCCCAATCCAAATCGCTCAGATCCGGTCCGGGTTTTCAGTCTGCTCCGGTTCAGCCCAATCCAGGCCCGGTCCGAGTCGGTCCAATCTGCTCCGTGCCGGGGCTTCGGTCCGGTTCGTTCAGTCCAATCCAGTCTCAGCTCCGGGGAGTCCAGGCTGGTCCTTGGGGGTTCGGTCCGGACCAAGTGGATCCAGCCCGGTCCTTAGGGGCGCCGGTTGCCGGTTCGGACCGATCCAATCTGGTCCCTGGGGAGAGCCTGGCCCGGAGCGAGCCGAACTGAACCGAACCAAGCGGTGCCAAAACGATCTGGGCTGATCTAAGCAGAACCGGGGAGGGAAGGTGATCTGGACCGGACCTAGCCGAACCGGACCGGATGGAGCCGAGAGCTGAGCAAGATCAAACGGATCCGGGAGGGACCGATCCGAGTCGGACCGGACAGATCCGATCTGAGCCGATCCGAACCGGACCGAGCTTAGCGCTGAGCCGAACCGATCCGCCCCGGCGCCGTTTGGGCCTGAGCCGAGCCGGTCCGGGAGGCACCAAGCCGAGTCGGACCGAACTGAAGAGGAGCCGGGGGACCCGGACCGGACCGGGCCGATCGGAACCGAGCCCGACCCGAGGGCACCTGAACCCCATGGGTTCCGAAGCGGCCTGATGGGACAGGAGGGGACCCGAACCGGCCCGAGGGGACCCGAACCCCCGTCCCCCTGTGATCCAAGGGGTACCGAACCGGTCCCATGGGGCCCGATGGGACCCAAACCCCCGTCCTCGTGTGATCCGAGGGGCTCCGAACCGGCCCCACGGGACCCGAAGCCCCCGACCCCGTGTGATCCAAGGGGCTCCGAACCGGCCCCACGGGACCCGAACCCCCCGACCCCGTGTGATCCAAGGGGCTCCGAACCGGCCCCACGGGACCCGAACCCCCCGACCCCGTGTGATCCAAGGGGCTCCGAACCGGCCCCACGGGACCCGAGGGGCTCCGAACCGGCCCGAAGGACCCGAACCCCCGTCCCCGTGTGATCCGAGGGGCTCCGAACCGGCCCCACGGGACCCGAGGGGCTCCGAACCGGCCCGAAGGACCCGAACCCCCGTCCCTGTGATCCGAGTGGCTCCGAACGGGCCCCACGGGACCCGAGGGGCTCCGAACCGGCCCGAAGGACCCGAACCCCCGTCCCCGTGTGATCCGAGGGGCTCCGAACCGGCCCCACGGGACCCGAGGGGCTCCGAACCGGCCCGAAGGACCCGAACCCCCGTCCCTGTGATCCGAGTGGCTCCGAACGGGCCCCACGGGACCCGAGGGGCTCCGAACCGGCCCGAAGGACCCGAACCCCCGTCCCTGTGATCCGAGGGGCTCCGAACCGGCCCCACGGGACCCGAGGGGCTCCGAACTGGCCCCACGGGACCCGAGGGGCTCCGAACCGGCCCGAAGAACCCGAATCCCCCGTCCCCGTGTGATCCGAGTGGCTCCGAACCGGCCCCACGGGACCCGAGGGGCTCCGAACCGGCCCGAAGGACCCGAATCCCCCGTCCCCGTGTGATCCGAGGGGCTCCGAACCGGCTCTACGGGACCCGAGGGGCTCCGAACCGGCCCGAAGAACCCGAATCCCCCGTCCCCGTGTGATCCGAGTGGCTCCGAACCGGCCCTACGGGACCCGAGGGGCTCCGAACCGGCCCGAAGAACCCGAACCCCCCGTCCCCGTGTGATCCGAGGGGCCCCGAACCGGCCCTACGGGACCCGAGGGGCTCCGAACCGGCCCGAAGAACCCGAACCCCCCGTCCCCGTGTGATCCGAGGGGCCCCGAACCGAGCCGAGGACACTCGAGGACGCCGAGCCCTCGTCCCTCGGGGCTCCGAACCGGCCCGGCGGTACCGGCCCGGCCCGGCGGTACCGGCGCGGTGCCCGGTGCTCGCGGGGGGCGGCGGCGGCCCCGCCCCGGTCCCTCCCGGCGGGCGGGGCGGCCCCGGGCGGCTCCGCCGCGAAGTTTCGCGGGTCCCGGCGCGGAGCAGCGAGCGGCGCCGCTCGGAACCGGCCCGAGGGGCCGCTCGGAACCGGCCGGTACCGCCGCGCGGCCGCTCATGGCCCCGGCGCCGCCATGAGGCGCCGCCGCGGGGGCCCCCGCGGCCTCCTCGTGTTGCTGCTGCTGCAGTTCGGAACCGCCGCAGGTGAGGGGGGGGGGACCGAACCGAACCGAACCGGAGCGGGGGGAACCGGCCCGATCCGGGCGCAGCTGGGCCCGAACCGGAGCGGGCGGGAAGAGGCGCGAAGCGGAGCCGCGTTGTTGGCGCCGCCGCCAGAAAAAAAGTTTCTCACGGAGGCGGGACCGGGCGGGGAACCGGGACGGGGACACGCGGGGACCGAACCGGAGCCGAACGGAACCGAGTGGGGCCGAGCGGGACCGAACCGGAGCCGAACGGAGCCGATGGGGGCGGCGGGGAGGGGGGGGGAACGGGACGGAGCGACCCCCCCCCCGCAACGGGGAGCGTGGGAACGTGGAGGGGGAGGGGCTCGGGGGGGGGGGACACCGGGGGGTGGGGGAGGGGCTCGGGGGGTACCGGGGGGTGGGGGAGGGGGCACCGGGCGGTGGGGGAGGGGCGCGGGGGGAGGGGCCGGGCCGTGGGAACGGGCCCGGGCGGCGGAGCCCGGGGGAGGGGCCGGAGGGAGAGGCGGGAGCGCGGGGGGGGGGGGCGGTTTGGGGGGGATTGAGGGGATTTCGGTGCATGAAGCCGTTTGGGGGGAGGCTGCAGTGGTTTTGGGGAGATTTGCAGTGATTTCGGTGCCTGCAGCGGTTTTGGGGGGATTTGCAGTGATTTGGGGGGCAGTTGCAATTTTTTTGGGCGTGTTTGCAGTGATTTTGGGGGGGGTTGCAGTGATTTTGGGGGGGTTTGCAGTGATTTTGGGGGGGTTTGCAGTGATTTTGGGGGGGTTTGCAGTGATTTTGGGGGCGGTTGCAGTGTTTTGTGGAGCGCGGTGACTCCTGCGACGTTTGCGGTGGTTTTGGGGGTATTCCTGCTGATTTCCGTGCATGCAGCCGTTGGGGGGGGTGCAGTGATTTGGGGTGTTTGCAGTGATTTGGGGGGTCATTGCGATGTTTTTTGGGGGGGATTGCAGTGGTTTTGGGGCTTGCGGTGTTTTTTGAGGGGGTTTGCAGTGGTTTTGGGGGTGTGCAGTGAGCGGGGGGGGCCGTGCCCCCATTTCCCCCCTAAAAAAAGTGGGTTGCAGTGATTGGAGGGCCTGGGTGCAGCACGGGGTGCAGTGTAGGTGCAGCGCGGATGCAGCACCCCATGCATGGGTGCAGTGCAGGTGCAGTGGGTGCATGCACTGCATTGGTGCAGCACAAGTGCAGCACGCTGTCCATGGGTGCGGCATGACTGCAGCACCCCGTGCACGGGCGCAGGACATGGGTGCAGTGCATGGGCGCAGTGGATGCAGCGTGGCTGCAGCACCCCATGCATGGGCACAGTGGGTGCAGCGGCTGCAGCACCCCGTGCACAGGCGCAGTGCATGGGTGCTGCACATGGGCGCAGTGGCTGCAGCTTGGCTGCAGCACCCCGTGCATGGGCACAGTGCATGGGCGCAGCGCACAGACGCAGTGGATGCAGTGGCTGCAGCATGCTGTGCATGAGCACAGTGCATGGGCACAGTGCATGGGTGCAGCACACAGGTGCAGCGGCTGCAGCACCCCGTGCATGGGCACAGTGCATGGGTGCAGCACATGGGCACAGTGGGTGCAGCGGCTGCAGCACCCCATGCATGGGCACAGTGCATGGGTGCAGCGCATGGGCACACAGCTGCAGCACCTGCAGCACCCCGTGCATGGGTGCAGCGCACGGGTGCAGCGCACGGGTGCAGTGGGTGCAGCGGCTGCAGCACCCCGTGCATGGGTGCAGTGCATGGGCGCAGTGCACGGGCACAGCACACGGGTGCAGCGGGCGCAGCGGCTGCAGCACCCCGTGCATGGACACAGTGCATGGGTGCAGCGGGTGCAGCGGCTGCAGCACCCCATGCATGGGTGCAGTGCATGGGTGCAGTGCATGGGTGCAGCACACGGGTGCAGCGGCTGCAGCGGCTGCAGCGCCCCATGCATGGGTGCATTGCATGGGCACAGCACACGGGTGCAGCGGGCGCAGCGGCTGCAGCACCCCGTGCATGGACACAGTGCATGGGTGCAGCGGGTGCAGCGGCTGCAGCACCCCATGCATGGGTGCAGTGCATGGGTGCAGTGCATGGGCGCAGCACACGGGTGCAGCGGCTGCAGCGGCTGCAGCACCCCGTGCATGGACACAGTGCACGGGTGCAGCGGGCGCAGCGGCTGCAGCACCCCATGCATGGGTGCAGTACATGGGTGCAGTGCACGGGTGCAGTGGGTGCAGCGGCTGCAGCACCCCGTGCATGGGCGCAGTGCATGGGCACAGCACATGGGTGCAGCGGGCGCAGCGGCTGCAGCACCCCGTGCATGGACGCAGTGCATGGGTGCAGCGCACAGATGCAGTGGCTGCAGTGGCTGCAGCACCCCATGCATGGGTGCAGTGCATGGGCGCAGTGCATGGGCGCAGTGTGTGCAGCACACGGCTGCAGCACCCCGTGCATGGGTGCAGTGCATGGGCGCAGTGCACGGGCACAGCACACGGGTGCAGCGGGCACAGCGGCTGCAGCACCCCATGCATGGGTGCAGTACATGGGTGCAGTGCATGGGTGCAGCGGCTGCAGCGGCTGCAGCACCCCGTGCATGGGTGCAGTGCATGGGCGCAATGCACGGGCACAGCACACGGGTGCAGCGGGCGCAGCGGCTGCAGCACCCCATGCATGGGTGCAGTACGTGGGTGCAGTGCATGGGCACAGTACATGGGTGCAGTGCATGGGTGCAGCGCACGGGCGCAGCGGTTGCAGCGGCTGCAGCACCCCGTGCATGGACACAGTGCATGGGCGCAGCACACGGGTGCAGCACCTGCAGCACCCCGTGCATGGGTGCAGTGCATGGGTGCCGCGGGCACAGCGGCTGCAGCACCCCGTGCATGGACACAGTGCATGGGTGCAGCACACGGGCACAGTGCATGGGTGCAGCGGCTGCAGCACCTGCAGCACCCCATGCATGGGTGCATTGCATGGGCACAGTACACGGGTGCAGCGGCTGCAGCGCCCCGTGCGCGGAGCAGGTTCAGCACCCGCGGCTGCTCCCGGCTCACCCAGCCCCGCGGCGCCCGACGCTGCTCGACTGGTTTCCCGGCTCCCGGCGGGCCCAGGCGTCCGGTTCCCTTCCCCACCCCCCCGCGGTGCTTTCGGACCCCCCCACCTCCTTCCCCGGCCCTTGGGAGCGGGCCCAGGCGTCCGGGGCGCTCAGCCCGTGCGGAGGGCCCCGGCGTCCGGGTGCTCCGCGCGTGGGAACGGGCCCCGGCGTCCGGGTGCTCAACCCCCAGGGAGCGTCTGGGATGGGGCCCAGGCGTCCGGGCGCTCCAATCCCTGGGTTGCTGCCCGGGTGCTTCGGCCCCCCCGGAGCGTTTGGGAGCGGGCCCAGGCGTCCGGGTGCTCCCTGACCGGGACGGAGCCGGGGGGGGCCCCGGCGTCCGGGTGCTCCGCGCCCAGGGGAGCGGCTGGGAGCAGGGCCCAGGCGTCCGGGTGCTCCCAGGCCCTCCTGCTCCGGGGCCCCCATCCCAGGGGAATCCTGGGAGGGGGCCCAGGCGTCCGGGTGCTGAGCCCCTCCCCCCGCAGGGGGGGGCAGTGGGTGCCCCTTGGCCGCTGTGGGGCAGCCCGGGGGGGCTGGGGGGGGGTGACGTTTCGGGTGACCCCGGGTGACCCCGTCGGGCTGCGCTGCCCCTCCCCCGCCGTTCCCACGGCCTTGAGCCTCGGCGGGGGGGGGGGAGGGGGGAGCCCGGACGCCTGGGCCCCTCCATGCGCCGGGGAGGGAGGGGGGAGGCGGCAGGGAGGGGGGTTCCTGGGGGGGGGTCCCCAGGGTGCTCAAGGGATCCCTGGGTGCTGGGGGGGGTCATGGGGGTCCCTGGGGTGCTCGGGGCTTCCCTGGGTGCTGGGGGGTCCTGGGGGTCCCCAGGGTGCTCAGGGGGTCCCTGGGTGTTGGGGGGGGGGTCCTTGAGGGTCCCCGAGGGGTCCTAGGGCTGCTAAGGGACCCCATGGGGGTGGGGGTGTCCCCTGGGTGCTGGGGTGATTGCGGGGGGTCCCCTGGGTGCTCAGGGCGCCTATGGGACCCTGGGGGGTGGTTGGAGCATGAGGGGGGGTCCCGGGAGGTCCCAGGGGGTCCCTGGGTGCTCAGGCGGGTGGGGGGCTCCAGGGGGTCTCTGGGGGTCCCTGGGGTGTTGGAGGGGGGTCCAGGGGGTCCCTGGGTGCTCAGGATGATGTGGGGGGTTCCTGGGGGGTCCTGTGGGTTCCGGGGGGTCCCTTGGGTGCTCAGGAGGATGTGGGGGGTTCCTGGGGGGTCCTGTGGGTTCCAGGCGGTCCTAGGGGGTCCCTTGGGTGCTCAGGAGGATGTGGGGGGGTCCTGGGGGGTCCCGGAGTACCTGGGGGTCCTCTGGGTGCTCAGGAGTTTGGGGGCAGTTCCTGGGGGGTCTTGTGGGTTTTGGGGGGTCCCCTGGGTACTCAGGAGGATGTGGGAGGTTCCTGGGGGGTCCTGTGGGTTCCAGGGTGTCCTAGGGGGTCCCTTGGGTGCTCAGGAGGATGTGGGGGGGTCCTGGGGGGTCCTGGGGGTTCGGAGGGGTCCCTTGGGTGCTCAGGAGGATATGGGGGGTTCCCGGGGGTACCAGGGGGTCCCCTGGCTGCTCAGGAGGATGTGGGGGGTTCCCGGGGGTCCCAGGGGTACCTGGGGGTCCCAGGGGTGCTCAGGAGGATGTGGGGGTTCCTGGGGGGTCCTGGGGGTTCCAGGGGGTCCCTTGGGTGCTCAGGATGATGTGGGGGGTTCCCGGGGTTCCCGGGGTTCCCGGGGGTGCCCTGACCCCCCTGTCCCCCCCCAGCGCTGCCGTGTCCGGAGGGGACGGAGCCCTGCGAGGCCGGTGGCCAGTGCGTCCTGCAGGAGGACGGGCGGGCGGCCTGCGTGTGCGTGACCCCCATGGGGACCCCCCCGATAGGTGACACCCCCCCAATAGGTGACACCGCCCCAAGGGGTGACAACGGCCCCAAGGGGTGACAACGGCCCCCCCAATAGGTGACACCCTCCCAATAGGTGACACCCCCCCCAGGTCACCCCCGCCATGGGTCTCTCCCCACCCCCCATGGGTGCCCCCTCCCCATGGCTCCTCCTCCCTGCCCCACTTCCCCTCCCCCACCTTGGGTGCCCCCCCCCCTTGGGACCCCCCCTCTCAAACACCCCCTCCCACCCCCATCTCCCAGCCCCATAGGGATATGGGGGGGCCCAAGGCCCCCACATGCCATTGGGGGTTGACATTGGGTGCCCCCCCCACACCCATCTGGGGTCCCCCAAAGCCCCCCTGCACCCATAGGGACATCGGGGGACCCCAATGTCCCCACATGCCATTGGGGGGGTGACATTGAGTGCACCCATGTGGGGTCCCCCAAAACCCCCCTGCACCCATAGGGACACAAGAGGGGTCCCCCAATGCCCCCCTACACCATTGGGGGGGTTACAGTGGGTGCCCCCCCCGCACCCATATGGGGTCCCCCAATGCTCCTCTGCACCCATAGGGACATGGGTGGTGTCCCAATGCCCCTGCACACCATTGGGGGGGGGGGTGACAGTGGGTGCCCCCCTGCACCCATGTGGGGTCCCCCAAAGTCCCCCTGCACCCATAGGGACACAGGAGGCGTCCCCCAAAGCCCCTCTGCACCCATAGGGGCATGGGGGGGTCCCAATGCCCCCACACTCCATTGGGGGCTGACATTGGGTGCCCCCCTGCACCCATGTGGGGTCCCCCGATGCCCCCTGCACCCATAGGGACATGGGGGCCCCCACACACCGTTGGGGGGAGTGACAGTGGGTGCCCCCCCACACACCCATATGGGGTCCCCCAATGCTCCTCTGCACCCATAGGGACGTGGGGGGTGTCCCCCAATGCCCCCCTACACCATTGGGGGGGGGTGACAGTGGGTGCCCCCCTGCACCCATGTGGGGTCCCCCAAAGCCCCCCTACACCCATAGGGATACAGGAGGGTGGTCCCAAAGCCCCTCTGCACCCATAGGGACATGGGGGTCCCCACATGCCATTGGGGGGGTTACAGTGGGTGCCCACCCCACACCCATGTGGTGTCCCCCGATACCCCCTGCACCCATAGGGACATTGGGGTCCCCACATGCCATTGGGGAGGTTACACTGGGTGCCCCCCCCCCGCAACCATATTGGGTTCCCCCAATGCCCACCCACACCCATAGGGACATGGGGGTCCCCACACACCTTCGGAGGGGGGTGACCTTGGGTGCCCCCCCAGGTGCCCGCCGGGGTGGCTGGGCCAGCGCTGCCACGTGCGGGACCCCTGCGCCCCGTCCCCCTGCGCCCACGGGGGGCTCTGCCGGAGCAGCCTGCGCGGGGGGGCCCCCCGCTACGAGTGCGCCTGCCCCCCCGGCTTCCGCGGTGAGGGGGGGGCCATGGGGCTGGGGGGGTCCAGAGGGGGGTCCCCGTGGGGCTGGGGGGGGCCCTGGGGTGCTGGGGGGGTCCAGAGGGTCCCAGGATTTGTCCTTGGGGGGTCCCCACGGGGCTGGGGGGGGGGGTCCCTGGGGTGCTGGGTTGGTTCCAAGGGGGCACCCCATGGGGCTGGAAGGGGGGCCTGGGGTGCTGGGGGGGTCCAGAGGGGGGTCCCCATGGGGCTGGGGGGTCCCTAGGGGGTCCCTGGGTGTTGGGCGGGGGGGGGGGTCCATAGAGTCCCAGGATTCATCCCTGGGGGGGTTCCCATGGGGTTGGGGGGTCCCTAGGGGGTCCCTGGGTGTTGGGGGGGGGTCCATAGAGTCCCAGGATTCATCCCTGGGGGGTCCCCATGGGGCTGGGGGGGGCGGGGATCTGGGGGGTGTCCCTGCGGTCCCAGGATTGGTCTCTGGGGTGTCCCTGGGTGCTGGGTGGGGGTCCCTAGGGTCCCAGGGTTGGTCCCTATGGGGTCCCTGGGTGCTGGGGTTGGTCCCTGGGGTGCTGGGAGGGGGTCCATAGAGTCCCAGGATTCATCCCTGGGGGGGTTCCCATGGGGTTGGGGGGGTCCCTATGGGGTCCCTGGATGCTGGGGGGGTCCCAGGGTTGGTCTCAAAGGGATCCCCATGGGGCAGGGGGAGGTCCCTGGGTGCTGGGGGGTGTCCACAGGGTCCCCGGATTGGTCCCTGTGGGGTCCCTGGGTCCCAGGTTTGATCCATAGGGAATCTCTGGGTCCCCAGATTGGTCCCTATGGGGTCTCTGGGGTGCTGGGGGGGGTCTCTGCATCCCAGGGTTGGTCCCTAGGGGGTCCCCATGGGGCTGGGGGGTCCCTGGGGTGCTGGGGGGTGTCCACAGGGTCCCAGGATTGGTCCCTATGGGGTCTCTGGGGTGCTGGGGGGGGGGTCTCTGCATCCCAGGGTTGGTCCCTAGGGGGTCCCCATGGGGCTGGGGGGGTCCCTGGGGTGTTGGGGGGTGTCCATAGGGTCCCAGGATTGGTCCCTATGGGGTCTGGGGTGCTGGGGGGGATCTCTGGGTCCTGGGATTGGTCCCTAGGGGGTCCCCATGGGGCTGGGGGTCCCCGGGGTGCTGCGGGGGGGGTCCCTGTGGGGCGGGAGGTGGATCCTGGGGGGTGCCCTTGGGCTCCTGGGATGGATCCCTGGGGGCTCCCTGGGAGGTGGGAGGGGGTCCCGGAGGTCCCGAGGGAGACCCCAGCACCCATGGGTGCCCCCCCCCTGCCCCCAGGCCAGGACTGCTCGGTGCCCGACCCCTGCGCGTCGTCGCCCTGCGCCCACGGCGGCCGCTGCAGCGCGGGCACCGGCGGCCGCTTCAGCTGCCTCTGCCTGCCCGGTGAGCCCGGACGCCGGGGCCCCTCGGGGCGGGGGCGGCGTGGGCTGGGCTCGCTGGGGGCTGCTGGGTGTCCCTGGTACCCATCAGGGGGTCCTTGGGGGTCCCTGGCACCCATGGGGTGTTCCTGGGGGTCCCTGGCACCAGTTTGGGGTTCCTGGGGGTCCCCAGTACCCATCAGGGGTCCTTGGGCGTCCCTGGCACCCATGGGGTGTCCCTGGGGGTCCCTGGCACCCATCAGGGGTCCCTGGCACCCCTTTGAGGTTCCTGGGGGTCCCTGGCACCCATTTGGGTCCCCTGGGGGGTTCCTGGCACCCCAAGGGGTCCCCGGCACCAGTGGGAGGTCCCTGGGGGTCCTTGGCACCCATAGGAATCCCTGGGGGTCCTTGGCACCCATGGGGGTGTCTATGGCACCCAGTGGGGCAATCCCTGGCACCCATTTGGATCCCTTGGGGGTTCCTGGCACCAGTTGGAAATTCTGGGTGTCCCTGGCACCCGTGGGGATGTCCCTGGCACCCATAGCGATCTGTGGGGTCCCTGGCACCTATTGGGGTTCCTTGGCACCCATAGGGATCCCTGGTGGTCCCTGGCACCCATGGGAGTGTCCTTAGCACCCATAGTGATCTCTGGGGGTCCCTGGCACCCATGGGGGCTCCCTGGCACCCATGGAGGGTCCCTGGTGCCCTTTGGTGTCCTTGCGGATCCCTGGTACCCATAGAGGTCCCTGGCACTCGTGGGGGTGTCCATGGTACCTATTGGGGGGTCCCTGGCACCCATTGGGGTTCCTTGGCACCCATAGGGATCCCAGGTGGTCCCTGGCACCCATGGGGGTGTCGTTAGCACCCATAGTGATCCCTGGGGGCTCCCTGGCACCCATGGAGGGTCCCTGGTGCCCTTTGGTGTCCTTGCGGATCCCTGGTACCCATAGAAGTCCCTGGCACTCGTGGGGGTGTCCATGGTACCTATTGGGGGGTCCCTGGCACCCATTGGGTTTCCTTGGCACCCATAGGGATCCCTGGTGGTCCCTGGCACCCATGGGAGTGTCCTTAGCACCCATAGTGATCTCTGGGGGGTCCCTGGCACCCATGGGGGCTCCCTGGCACCCATGGAGGGTCCCTGATGCCTTTTGGTGTCCTTGCGGATCCCTGGTACCCATATAGAAGTCCCTGGCACTCGTGGGGATGTCCATGGTACCTATTGGGGGGTCCCTGGCACCTATAGGGATCCCTGGGGGTCCCTGGCACCCATGGGGTCTCCCTGGCACCCATGGGGGGTCCTTGGCACTGTTTGGGGGGTGCCGGGTGCGCCCTGATCCCATGGGTGCCCCCAGGCTTCACGGGGCAGCAGTGCGAGGTCAACGTGGACGACTGTCCCGGGCACAAGTGCCTCAACGGGGGCACCTGCGTGGACGGCGTCAACACCTACAACTGCCAGTGCCCGCCCGAGTGGACAGGTGGGTGCTCGGGGGTCACCAGGGCGTGCGGGGGTCCGGGTATGGGGATGGGTGCAGGACTGGGCACCAGGATGGGTGCAGAGCGCCATGCATGGGGTGCCAGCACCTAGATGGGCATCTAGAAGGTCACCAAGGTGGACACCAGGATGGGCACCAGGATGGGCAGCAGGTTGAGTGCAGAGCGCCATGCATGGGGTGCCAGCACCTAGAAGGCCACCAAGTTGGTCACCAAGGTGGGCACCAGAATAGGTGCAGAGCACCATGCATGGGGTGCCAGCACCTAGAAGGTCACCAAGTTGGTCACCAAGGTGGGCACCAAGATGGGCACCATGATGGGCAGCAGGTTGGGTGCAGAGCACCATGAATGGGGTGCCAGCACCTAGAGGGTCACTAAGGTGGTCACCAAGTTGGTCACCATGGTGGGCACCAGGATGGGTGCAGAGCACCATGCAAGGGGTGCCAGCACCTAGAAGGTCACCTAGATGGGCACCATGATGGGCAGCAGGTTTGGTACAGAGCACCATGCACGGGGTGCCACCACCTAGAGGGTCCCCAAGGTGGGCACCGTGGTGGACATCAGGATGGGTGCAGAGCACCATGCATGAGGTGCCAGCACTGAAATAGTCATCTAGAGGGTCACCAAGGTGTGCACTGGGATGGGCAGCATGATGGGCACCAGGATGGGTGCAGAGCACCATGCATGGGGTGCCACCATCTAGAGGCTCACCAAGTTGGTCACCATGGTGGGCATCAGGATGGGTGCAGAGCGCCATGCATGGGGTGCCAGCACCTAGATGGGCATCTAGAGGGTCACCATGGTGGGCACCAGGATGGGTGCAGGGCACCATGCACGGGGTGCCAGCACCTAGAGGGTCACCAAGATGGGCACCATGATGGGCAGCAGGTTGGGTGCAGAGCACCATGCACGGGGTGCCACCACCTAGAGGGTCCCCAAGGTGGGTACCGTGGTAGACATCAGGATGGGTGCAGAGCGCCATGCATGGGGTGCCAGCACCCAAATAGTCATCTAGAGGGTCACCAAGGTGTGCACTGGGATGGGCAGCATGATGGGCACCAGGATGGGTGCAGAGCACCATGCATGGAGTGCCAGCACCTAGAGGGTCACCAAGTTGGTCACCATGGTGGGCACCAGGATGGGTGCAGAGCACCACGCATTTGGTGCCACCATCTAGATGGGCATCTAGAGGGTCACCAAGGTGGGCACCGGGATGGGTGCAGAGCCCCATGCATGGGGTGCCAGCACCCAAATAGTCATCTAGAGGGTAACCAAGGTGGGCACCACGATGGGCACCATGATGGGCAGAAGGTTTGGTACAGAGCGCCATGAATGGGATGCCAGCACCTAAAAGGTCACTAAGGTGGTCACCAAGTTGGTCACCAAGGTGGGCACCATGATGGGCAGCAGGTTGGGTGCAGAGCACCATGCACGGGGTGCCACCACCTAGAGGGTCCCCAAGGTGGGCACCATGGTAGACATCAGGATGGGTGCAGAGCGCCATGCATGGGGTCCCAGCACCCAGAGGGTCACCAAGTTGGTCACCATGGTGGACATCAGGTTGGGTGCAGAGCGCCATGCATGAGGTGCCAGCACCCAAATAGTCATCTAGAGGGTCACCAAGGTGGGCACTAGAATGGGCACCAGGATGGGCACCAGGATGGGTGCAGAGCACCATGCACGGGGTGCCAGCTCCTAGAGGGTCATCTAGAGGGTCACCAAGATGGGCACCATGGTGAGCAGCAGGTTGGGTGCAGAGCACCATGCATTTCGTGCCAGCACCTAGATGGGCATCTAGAGGGTCACCAAGGTGGGCAGCAGGATGGGCACTATGACGGGCAGCAGATTTGGTACAGAGCACCACACATGGAGTGCCAGCACCCAGATGGGCATCTAGAGGGTCACCAAGGTGGGCACCAGGATGGGTGCAGAGCATCATGCACAGGGTGCCACCACCTAGAGGGTCACCAAGCTGGTCACCATGATGGGCACCAGGATGGGTGCAAACCACCACGTACATGGTGGCAGTGCACAGATGGGCATCTAGAGGGTCACCAAGGTGGGCACCACGATGGGCACCATGATGGGCAGCAGGTTGGGTGCAGAGCACCATGCACGGGGTGCCAGCACCTAGAGAGTCACTAAGGTGGTCACCAAGTTGGTCACCATGGTGGGCACAGAGCACCATGTACAGGGTGGCAGTACCCAGATGGGCATCTAGAGGGTCACCAGGGTGATCACCATGATGGGCAGCAGGTTGGGTGCAGAGCACCACGCACAGGGTGCCAGCACCTAGAGGGTCATCTAGAGGGTCACCAAGATGGACACCATGATGGGCAGGAGGTTGGGTGCCGAGCACCATGCATGGGGTGCCAGCACCTAGAAGGTCACCATGGTGGGCACCGTGGTGGGCACCAGGCTGGGGTGCCAGCACAGGTTGCCAGCACCCATCCGTGCACCCAGCCCCTGTCCCACGTCGCTGTCCCCGTCCCCGCCAGGCCAGTTCTGCACCGAGGACGTTGATGAGTGCCAGCTGCAGCCCAACGCGTGCCACAACGGGGGCACCTGCTTCAACACGCAGGGCGGGCACACGTGCGTGTGCGTCAACGGCTGGACGGGCGCCGCGTGCAGCGAGAACATCGACGACTGCGCCACCGCCGTGTGCTTCCACGGCGCCACGTGCCACGACCGCGTCGCCTCCTTCTACTGCGCCTGCCCCATGGGCAAGACGGGTATGGGGCACCCTTGGGTGCCGGTGGGGAGCTGGGTGCCTTGGGGTGCCACCGCCTGAGTCTGGGGATGGTGGTTGTGGGGGGCATCTTGGTGGTTGTGGTGGCGTGGGGTGGGCGCCCGTTGCATGGGGTGTTCTTGGCATGGGGTGGACCCACCTGGCATGGGGTAGAGGCACCCTGGGGTGCCCTGGTGTAGGGCAGAGGCAGCTTGGAGCACCCTAGATATGTGGTGGCCTCCCCTGGCATGGGGTAGATGCCACCTTAGAGCACCCAGCATGGGGTAGGGGCACCCACGATATGGGGTGGACACCCATGGTGTGGGACAGAAGCACCTAACATGGGGTAGGGCCACCCATTGTATGGGGTGGACACCCATGACATGGGGAAGGTCACCAAGGTGACCTCCAGGGGTGCACCCTGGAGCACCCAACATGGCTTAGGGGCACCCATGATATGGGGTGGACACCCATGGTGTGGGGCAGAAGCACCCAACATGGGGTAGGGGCACCATGGCATGAGGTGGACACCCATGACATGGGGCAGAAGCACCCTGGAGCACCCAACATGGGGAAGGGGCACCCATGGCATGGGGTGGACACCCATGGTGTGGGGCAGAAGCACCCTGGAGCACCCAACATGGGAAAGGGGCACCCATGCCATGGGATGGGCACCCATGGCATGGGGCAGAGGAACCCAACATGGGGTAGGGGCACCCATGGCATGGGGTGGACACCCATGGTGTGGGGCTGGAGCACCCAGCATGGGGTAGGGCCACCCATTGTATGGGGTGGACACCCATGACATGGGGAAGAAGCACCCTGGAGCACCCAACATGGGAAAGGGGCACCCATGGCATGAGGAGGACACCCATGACATGGGGCAGGAGCACCCAGCATGCGGTACGGGCACCCATGGCATGGGGTGGACACCCATGGAGTGGGGCAGAAGCACCCAACATGGGGTAGGGGCACCCATGGCATAGAGTGGACACCCATGACATGAGTGACCCCAAGGCCCCTATAGCCCATGGTGGCACCCCAAAGCCACCACCAAGGTCCCACCCCGGAGCCACCGGCGCGGGTGGCACCCCGGGGCGCCGCTGACACCCATGGGTGCCCCGGCAGGGCTGCTGTGCCACCTGGACGACGCGTGCGTCAGCAACCCGTGCCACGAGGACGCCGTGTGTGACACCAACCCCGTGAACGGGCGCGCCATCTGCACCTGCCCGCCCGGCTTCACCGGCGGCGCCTGCGACCAGGACGTCGACGAGTGCTCCATCGGTGCGCGGGCACCCTTGGGAGGGGGGCACCCTTGGGTGGGGGAGCGTCCTTGGGTGGGGGAGGGCGCTGTTGGTTTGGGGAAGAGGCACCTTTGGGTGGCAGGCGCTTGTGGGTGGTGGGCACACCTGGATAGGGGACACCCTTGGGTTTTGGGCACACATGGGTTCTATGATGGTGGGCACCTCTACTTGGAGGGCACCCATTGGTGGTGGGCACACCTGGATGGGGGACACCGTTGGGTTTTGGGCACTCATGGGTGCTATGATGGTGAGCACCTCTACTTGGAGGGCACCCATTGGTGGTGGGCACACCTGAATGGGGGACCACCTATGGGTGGTGGGCACCTTTGCTTGGAAGAGACCCATGAGTGGTGGGCACACCTGGATAGGGGACACCGTTGGGTTTTGGGCACTCATGGGTGCTATGATGGTGGGCACCTCTGCTTGGAGAACACCCATAGGTGGTGGGCACACCTGGTTAGGAGACACCCTTGGGTTTTGGGCACCCACGGGTGGTGGGCACACCTGGATGGGGGACCACCTATGGGTGGTGGGCACCTTTGCTTGGAAGGGACCCATGGGTGGTGGGATCACCTGGATAGGAGACACCCTTGGGTTTTGGGCACCCATGAGTGGTGGGCACACCTGTATAGGGGACACCCTTGGGTTTTGGGCACCCATTGGTGGTGGACACACCTGGATGGGGGACCACCTAAGGGTGGTGGGCACCTCTGCTTGGAGGACACCCATGGGTGGTGGGCACATTTGAATGGGGGCCACCCATGAGTTTTGGGACCCTTGGCTGAGTGGAACCCTTGGTGTGGGCACCCATGCATGGGTGGTGGGCACACCTGGATGGGGGACACCTATAGGTGGTGGGCACCTCTGCTTGGAGGACACCCATGGGTGGTGGGTACACCCGCATGGGAGGCCACCTCCACACAGTGCCCTCCACCCGGCCGGTCCCACCGTGGCGCGGTGGCACCCAAGGGTGTCCCCGCCGCGCTGACCCCCGCGGGGCCGCCCCCCCGGGCAGGTGCCAACCCCTGCGAGCACTTTGGGCGCTGCGTGAACACGCAGGGCTCCTTCGAGTGCCGCTGCGGCCGGGGCTACGCGGGGCCGCGCTGCGAGACCGACGTCAACGAGTGCCTGTCGGGGCCCTGCCGCAACGAGGCCACCTGCCTGGACCGCATCGGGGACTTCACCTGCATCTGCATGGCGGGTGAGCACCTACACCCTAACGCTACACCCTGACCAACCCTACACCCCAACCCTACACCCTAACCAAACCTACACCCTAACCGGCATCGGGGACTTCACCTGCATCTGCATGGCGGGTGAGCGCCTACACCCTAACGCTACACCCTAACCCTACACCCTAACCGGCATCGGGGACTTCACCTGCATCTGCATGGCGGGTGAGCGCCTACACCCTAACGCTACACCCTGACCAACCCTACACCCTAACCCTACACCCTAACCAACCCTACACCCTAACCGGCATCGGGGACTTCACCTGCATCTGCATGGCGGGTGAGCGCCTACACCCTAACGCTACACCCTGACCAACCCTACACCCTAACCCTACACCCTAACCGGCATCGGGGACTTCACCTGCATCTGCATGGCGGGTGAGCGCCTACACCCTAACGCTACACCCTAACCAACCCTACACCCTAACCCTACACCCTAACCAACCCTACACCCTAACCGGCATCGGGGACTTCACCTGCATCTGCATGGCGGGTGAGCGCTTACACCCTAACGCTACACCCTGACCAACCCTACACCCCAACCCTACACCCTAACCAAACCTACACCCTAACCGGCATCGGGGACTTCACCTGCATCTGCATGGCGGGTGAGCGCCTACACCCTAACGCTACACCCTAACCAACCCTACACCCTAACCCTACACCCTAACCCTACACCCTAACCAACCCTACACCCTAACCAACCCTACACCCTAACCGGCATCGGGGACTTCACCTGCATCTGCATGGCGGGTGAGTGCCCAGACACGCTACACCCCAACCCTACACCCTAACCATAAACCCTAGACCCTCACCCTACACCCCAATTCTCAACCCTACACCCTAACCAACCCTACACCCTAACCCTAAACCCTAAACCATACACCCTAAACCCTAATCCTAAACTCTGACCCTACACTCTAATCCTACACCCTAACCAAAACTACACCCTACACCTAACCAACCCTAACCCTAAACCCAAACCCTAATTCCTAACCCCTACACCCTAACCCCAAACTCTACACCCTAACCAACCCTACACCCTCACCAACCCTACACCCTAAACCTAAATCCTAAACCCTAAGCCCTAACCCTAAACCCGAACCCTCATCCGCTACCCGGAGGCTCCTGGTGGCCCCATCTGCCCCTGGCTTCGGCCTCAGCTCCTGGTGACGTCCCCTGGTCCTGCTGTGGCTTGTCCTGGTGTAGGACCTGGCACCGTCCCCTGCCTTGGTGGCAACCTCATGCCAGCTCCTGTCCCTCCTGTGGCACCTGGCACGGTCCCTTTCTTGTCACGGCACCTGGCACCGTCCCCTGTCTTGGTGACAACCTCGTGCCAGCTGCCCTGCCAGCTCCTGTCCCCTCTGTGTCACCTGGCACGGTCCCTTGTGTTGGTAGAGGAGCTGGCAGTGGGGCTGTCACTGTCTCTTGTCCCTGGCATGGGAGCTGGCACCGTCCCCTGTCTTGGCATGGGACCCGGCACAGGTCCCTGGGCTGCCATGGTCCCCTGCCTCGGTAGGTGACGTGGCACGGGGTGGCTGCCACCTCCTGTCCCTGGCATGGGAGCTGGCCCGGTCCCCTGTCCTGGCACTGTCCCCTGGCCCCGCTTCAGGGGGTCCCTGTCCTGGCACGGTCCCCTGCGCCTGGCACGGGACCGGCCACGCGACTGCCACCGTCCCCAGCGCCTGGCACGGGACCTGGCACCGTCCCCTGGCCTTGGCACGGCCACTGGCCCTGCGGGGTGACCTCCTGGCGGGGTGTCCTGGTGTCCTTGGGCAGGGGGGTGGCACGGCCGGGCGCGGTGGTGACACGGGGACCCGCAGGCTTCAGTGGCACCTTCTGCGAGCTGGACGTGGACGAGTGCCAGAGCAGCCCCTGCGTCAACGGCGGCCGCTGCCGCGACGGTGTCAACGGCTTCAGCTGCTCCTGCCCGGCCGGTGAGCGGGGGACACCTTGGGGACACCTTGGGGACACCGGGAACTCCAGGGGCACCGGGAATGCTGGGAACCCTGGGGGCACCGGGAACCCTGGGGACATCGGGAACCCTGGGGACATCGGGAGTCTAAGGGACACCGGGCACCCCAGGGACACTGGGCACCTCAGCGACAACAGGGACAGGGGGGAATGGCACCCTGGGGACACTGGGCTCCTTGAGGACAGCAGGGACATGGCACTCTGGGGACACGGGCATCTCAAGGACACCAGGAATCCTAGGGACACCAGGATGCACCCTGGGGACATTGGACTCCTTGAGGACACCAGGGACATGGGGACAGGGGCACCTCAGGGATACCAGGCATCTTGGGGGACACCGATCACCCTGGGGACACCAGGGACAGCAGCACCTTGGGGACACTGGGTTCCTTGAGGACACCCAGGGACATGGGCACCTCAGGGATACCAGGCACCCTGGGGACACTGTTCACTCTGGAGACACCAGGGACAGCAGCACCCTGGGGACATTGGACTCCTTGAGGACACCAGGGACATGGGGACAGGGGCACCTCAAGGATACCAGGCATCTTGGGGACACCAGGGACACGAGCACCCTGGGGACTCCTTGAGGACACCGGGGACATGGGCACCTCAGGGACACCGGGCACCCTGGGGACATTGGTCACCCTGGGGACACTGGGCTCCTTGAGGACACCAGGGACATGGGAACAGGGACACCTCAGGGATACCAGGTGTCTTGGGGGACACTGATCACCCTGGGGACACCAGGGACAGCAGCACCCTGGGGAAACTGGGTTCCTTGAGGACACCAGGGACATGGGGACAGGGGCACCTCAGGGATGCCAGGTGTCTTGGGGGACACTGAGGACACTGATCACCCTGGGGACACCGGGCTCCTTGAGGACACCCAGGGACGCGGGCACCTCAGGGATGCCAGGCACCCTGGGGACACTGGTCACCCTGGAGACACCAGGGACAGCAGCACCCTGGGGACATTGGACTCCTTGAGGACACCAGGGACTTGGGGACAGGGGCACCTCAGGGATACCAGGCACCCTGGGGACACCAGGGACACGAGCACCCTGGGGACACTGGACTCCTTGAGGACACCGGGGACATGGGCACCTCAGGGATGCCAGGCACCCTGGGGACATTGGTCACCCTGGGGACACTGGGCTCCTTGAGGACACCAGGGACATGGGAACAGGGACACCTCAGGGATACCAGGTGTCTTGGGGGACACTGATCACCCTGGGGACACCAGGGACATGAGCACCCTGGGGACACTGGTCACCCTGGGGACACTGGGCTCCTTGAGGACACCAGGGACACGGGCATCTCAGGGACACCGGGCACCCTGGGGACACCAGGGACAGCAGCCCCCTGGGGACACCAGCACGCAGGAGCCGGGGGCCGTGGGTGCCTTGGGGACACGGTGGGGCCCGCGGGTGACGCGGGTGGCCGTGCCAGGCTTCGCGGGCCCCATGTGCCAGACGGACATCGACGAGTGCGCCAGCACCCCGTGCCACAACGGCGCCAAGTGCCTGGACCGGCCCAACGGCTACGAGTGCCGCTGCGCCGAGGGTGAGTCCCCCGGCACCCATGGGTGCCCCCCGCCCAAGGGTGCCCCCTCTGCTTCTCCCCATGCCCATTGATGCACCCATGGGTGCTCCTTCTACCAGCACCCCTGTCCCATGGGTGTCCCCACATGCCCATGCCACCTACCCGGAGATACCCCCCACCCAAGGGTGCCCCCCACCCCAGGGTTCCCCTGCTGTTGTCCATGTCCTCCTCCACCCAAGGCGCTTGTGGGTGCCCCTTTGCCAGCACCCCTGTCCCATGGGTGTCCCCACATGCCCATGCCACCTACCTGGAGGTGCCCCCCACCCATGGGTGTCCCCCACCCCAGGGTGCCCCCTCTGCTCCTCCCAATGCCCATCGATGCTCCCATGGGTGCTCCTTCTACTAGCACCCCTGTCCCATAGGTGTCCCCACATGCCCATGCCACCCACCTGGAGATACCTCCCACCCAAAGGGCATCCCCCCCACCACCACCCAAGGGTGCCCCCCACCCAAGGGTGCCCCCTTTGCTCCTCCCCATGCCCATCAATGTGCCCATGGGTGCTCCTTCTACCAGCACCCCTGTCCCATGGGTGTCCCCTCATGCCCATGCCACCTACCCGGAGATGCCCCCCACCCAAGGGTGTCCCCCCCACCCAAAGGTGCCCCTCACCCAAGGGTGCCCCCTCTGCTCCTCCCCATGCCCATCGATGCTCCCATGGGTGCTCCCTCTACCAGCACCCCTATCCCACGGGTGTCCCCACGTGCCCATGCCACCTACCTGGAGGTACCCCCCCCACCCATGGATGCCCCCCACCCATGGGTGTCCCCCCCACCCAAAGGTGCCCCCCCACCCATGAGTGCCCCCTCTGCTCCTCCCAATGCCCATTCATGCACCCATGGGTGCCCCTTTGCCAGCACCCCTGTCCCACGAGTGTCCCCACCTGCCCATGCCACCTACCTGGAGGTGCCCCCCACCCATGGGTGTCCCCCATCCCAGGGTGCCCCCTCTGCTCCTCCCCATGCCCATTCATGCTCCCATGGGTGCCCCTTTGCCAGCACCCCTGTCCCATGGGTGTCCCCACATGCCCATGCCACCCACCTGGAGATGCCTCCCACCCAAGGGCGTCCCCCCCACCACCACCCATGGGTGCCCCCCACCCAAGGGTTCCCCCTCTGCTCCTCGCCATGCCCATCAATGTACCCATGGGTGCTCCTTCTACCAGCACCCCTGTCCCACGGGTGTCCCCTCATGCCCATGTGTCCTATATGGAGGTGCCCCCACCCAAGGGTGCCCCCTCTGCTCCTCCCAATGCCCATCGATGCTCCCATGGGTGCTCCCTCTACCAGCACCCCTGTCCCACGGGTGTCCCCACATGCCCATGCCACCTACCTGGAGGTGCCCCCCCCACCCATGGATGCCCGTCACCCATGGGTGTCCCCCCCAACCAAAGGTGCTCCCCCACCCATGAGTGCCCCCTCTGCTCCTCCCAATGCCCATTCATGCACCCATGGGTGCCCCTTTGCCAGCACCCCTGTCCCACGGGTGTCCCCACATGCCCATGCCACCTACTCGGAGATGCCCCCCACCCAAGGGTGCCCCCCACCCAAGGGTGTCCCCCCACCCAAGGGTGTCCCCTCTGCTCCTCCCCATGCCCATTGATGATCCCATAGATGCCCCTTTGCCAGCACCCCTGTCCCACGGGTGTCCCCACATGCCCATGCCACCTACTCGGAGATGCCTCCCACCCAAAGGTGCCCCCTCACCCAAGGGTGTCCCCCCACCCAAGGGTGCCCCCTCTGCTCTTCCCCATGTCCATTGATGCTCCCATGGGTGCTTCTTCTATCAGCACCCTTGTCCCACGGGTGTCCCCACATGCCCATGCGCCCTACCTGGAGATGCCTCCCACCCAAGGGCGTCCCCCCCACCACCACCCAAGGGTGCCCCCTTTGCTCCTCCCCATGCCCATCAATGTGCCCATGGGTGCTCCTTCTACCAGCACCCCTGTCCCACGGGTGTCCCCACATGCCCATGTGTCCTATATGGAGGTGCCCCCACCCAAGGGTGTCCCCTCTGCTCCTCCCAATGCCCATCGATGCTCCCATGGGTGCTCCTTCTACCAGCACCCCTGTCCCATGGGTGTCCCCACATGCCCATGAGCCCTATCTGGAGATACCTCCCACCCAAAGGGCATCCCCCCCACTACCACCCATGGGTGCCCCCCACCCAAGGGTGCCCCCTCTGCTCCTCCCAATGCCCATTGATGATCCCATAGATGCCCCTTTGCCAGCACCCCTGTCCCATGGGTGTCCCCTCATGCCCATGCCACCTACCTGGAGATGCCCCCCACCCACGGGTGCCCCCCACCCATGGGCGCCCCCCACCCACCCAGGCTTCGAAGGGACGCAGTGCGAGCGCGACGTGGACGACTGCTCTCCGGACCCGTGCCACCACGGCACGTGCGTGGACGCCGTGGGCGGCTTCGCGTGCGCCTGCGCGCCCGGCTACACGGGCGCCCGCTGCGAGGCGCAGCTGGACGAGTGCCAGAGCAGCCCGTGCCAGCACGGCGCCAAGTGCATCGACCGCATCGACCACTACCAGTGCGTCTGCCCGCCCGGCACCTCGGGTGAGGCCCGGCAGGATGGCATGGGTGGTGGGAATGGCACCACGTGGGATGGAGGCCCATCAGGATGGCAGGGGTGATGGGCACGGGGCTGGGTGGCACAGGGGCTCGTTGGAGAGGTTAGGGTGGTGGCAATGGTACCACGTGGGATGGAGGCCCATCAGGATGAGGTGGGTAATGGGAATGGCACCACGTGGGATGGAGGCCCATCAGGATGGCATGGGTGATGGGCACGGTGCTGGGTGGCACGGGGGCTCGTTGGAGTGGGGAGGGGGGTGGCAATGGCAGCACGTGGGATGGAGGCCCATCAGGATGGCAGGGGTGATGGGCATGGTGCTGGGTGGCACGGGGGCTGGTTGGAGTGAGCAGGGTGGTGGCAATGGCACCATGTGGGATGGAGGCCCATCAACATGGCATGGGTGATGGGCATGGTGATGGGTGGCACGGGGACTTGTTGGAGAGGTTAGGGTGGTGGGAATGGCACCTTGTGGGGTGGAGGCCCATCAGGAGGCCCATCAGGATGGCATGGCTGGTGGGAATGGTACTACGTGGGATGGAGGCCCATCAGCATGACGTGGGTAATGGGAATGGTACCACGTGGAATGGAGGCCCATCAGGATGAGGTAGATGTTGGGAATGGCACCACATTCCCAACATTGGGATGGAGGCCCATCAGGATGGCATGAGTGATGGGCATAGTGATGGGTAGCACAGTGGCTCGCTGGAGAGGGAAGGGTGGTGGGAATGGCACCTTGTGGGATGGAGGCCCATCAGGATGAGGTAGGTGTTGGGAATGGCACCACATTCCCAACATTGGGATGGAGGCCCATCAGGATGGCATGGGTGATGGGCATGGTGCTCTGTGGCACAGGGGCTCGTTGGAGTGGGGAGGGTGGTGAGAATGGCACCATGTGGGGTGGAGGCCCATCAGGATGAGGTAGGTGTCGGGAATGGCACCACATTCCCAACATTGGGATGGAGGCCCATCAGGATGGCATGGGTGATGGGCATGGTGCTGAGTGGCACAGGGGCTCGTTGGAGAGATTAGGATGGTGGGACTGGCACCACGTGGGATGGAGGTCCATCAGGATGAGGTAGGTGATGGGAATGGCACCTTGTGGGATGGATGCCCATCAGGATGGCATGGGTGATGGACACAGTGCTGGGTGGCACCATGGCTCTTTTGAGAGGGGAGGGCAGTGGGAATGGTGCCACGTGGTATGGAGGACCATCAGAAGGGTATGGGTGGTGGGAATGGCACCACATAGGATGGTGCCCATCAGGATGGCATGCGTGGTGGGAATGGCACCATGTGGGATGGAGGCCCATCAGGATGAGGTAGGTGATGAGAACGGTACCACGTGGGATGGAGGCCCATCAGGAGGGCAAGGGTGGTGGGCATGGTGCTGGATGGCTTGGTGGCCCCCCAGAACACAGAGACCTTGATGGGCATGGTGTGGGTGTCCCGGTGTCCCATCAGGGCACGGGCTGGGTGATGGGCACGGCGTTGGGTGCAGTGGGGACACGGGCAGGGTGGCAGAGGTGGCACCGGGTGACGCCTGCGGTGCCCCCTGTGCCAGGCGTGAACTGCGAGGTGAACTTCGACGACTGCGCCAGTGACCCCTGCGACTATGGCGTGTGCCAGGATGGCATCAACCGCTACGACTGCATCTGCAAGCCCGGCTTCACAGGTGGGTGGGCACCCAGGGGTGCCCCTGGCCCATGGCCAGCGCCCAAGAGATGCCATGGCCACCTGGGGAGATGCGCTTGGCAGATGCCCATGGTGGTGGCTGTGGTCATCATGCACAGTAGTGCCGCGTTGGGTGCCCACCATCGTTTCTTATGGATGATGCCCACTTAGGGTCTTGGGGAGATGCCCATGGCTCCTGAGGAGCACCCACTGTGCAGATCTACCATGGGTGCCCATCTTGGGTGCCCATGGCCATTCTTCCTGGATGGTGCCCACTTGGGACCCTGGGGTGATGTCTGCCACAGAACAGCACCTACTATGGGTGACCACCTTGAGTGTCCAGTGTAGATGCCCATGGCCATTCCCCGTGGATGATGCCCTCATGGCACCCATGAGCGATGCCCTTGTGGCACAAGCATCACCCACCGTGGGTGCCCACCATGCCTGCCCATCATGGTGCCCATTGCCATTCCTCATGGATGATGCCCTTGTGGTGGCAGGGAGTGATGCCCATGGCCCTGAGCAGCACCCACCATGGGTGCCTACCATGGATGCCCATTCCTCATGGATGGTGCCCACTCAGGGCTTTGGGGAGATGCCCATGACCATGAAACAGCACCCACTAGGAGTGCCCACCATGGGTGTCCATAGCCATTCCCCATGGACGATGCCTTTGTGGTGCCCGCAAGCGATGCCTGTGACCCCGAGCAGCACCCACCATGGATGCCAACCATAGGTGCCCACCATGGATGTCCATGGACATTCCCATGGATGGTGCCCACTCAGGGCCCTGGCGAGATGCCCATGACCCTAGAACAGCACCCACCATGGCCATTCCCCATGGATGATGCCCTTGTGGTGCCTGGGAACGATGCCCGTGGCCCTAGATCAGCGCCCATCATGGGTGCCCACCCTGGGTGTCCATAGCCATTCCCATGGATGATGCCTTTGTGGTACCCGCAAGTGATGCCAGTGGCCCCAAGCAGCACCCACCATGGATGCCAACCATAGGTGCCCACCATGGATGTCCATGGACATTCCCATGAATGGTGCCCTTGTGGCACCTGGAAACGATGCTTATGGCCCTAGATCAGCGCCCACCATGGGTGCCCACCATGAATGCCCATGGCCATTCCCCATGGATGGCGCCCACTCAGGGCCTGGGAGATGCCCATGACCCTAGAACAGCACCCATCATGGGGGCCAACCCATGAGTGCCCACCATGGGTGCCCATGTCCATTCCCCATGGATGGTGCCAACTCAGGGCCTTGGGGAGATGCCCATGACCCACCATGGCCATTCCCCATGGCTGATGCCCTTGTGGTGCCCAGGAACGATGCCCATGGCCCTGAGCAGCACCCACCATGGGTGCCCAGCATGGGTGCCAACCCATGGATGCCCATGGCCATTCCCCATGAATGGTGTCCTTGTGGCACCTGGAAACGATGCCTATGGCCCTAGATCAGCGCCCACCATGGGAGCCCACCATGGATGCCCATGGCCATTCCCCATGGATGGTGCCCACTCAGGGCCTTGGGGAGATGCCCATGACCCACCATGGCCATTCCCCATGGCTGATGCCCTTGTGGTGCCCAGGAACGATGCCCATGGCCCTGAGCAGCACCCACCATGGGTGCCCAGCATGGGTGCCAACCCATGGATGCCCATGGCCATTCCCCATGAATGGTGCCCTTGTGGCACCTGGAAACGATGCCTATGGCCCTAGATCAGCGCCCACCATGGGAGCCCACCATGGATGCCCATGACCATTCCCCATGGATGGTGCCCACTCAGGGCCCTGGGGAGATGCCCATGACCCACCATGGCCATTCCCCATGGCTGATGCCCTTGTGGTGCCCGGGAACGATGCCCTTGGCCCTGGACAGCACCCACCATGGGAGCCCACCATGGGTGCCCACCATGGATGCCCATGGCCATTCCCCATGCATGGTGCCCTTGTGGAGCCCAGGAACGATGCCCGTGGCCCTAGATCAGCGCCCACCATGGGAGCCCACCATGGATGCCCATGGCCATTCCCCATGCATGGTGCCCTTGTGGAGCCCGGGAACGATGCCCGTGGCCCTAGACCAGCGCCCACCATGGGTGCCCACCCTGGGTGCCACCCTGGGTGCCCACCCCGCCGTGTCCCCAGGCCCGCAGTGCAACGTGGACATCGACGAGTGCGCGTCGCAGCCTTGCGGCGGCGGTGGCACCTGCGTGGACGGTGAGAACGGCTTCCGCTGCCTGTGCCCGCCGGGCACCCGCGCGCCGCTCTGCCAGCCGGGCGCCGAGCCCTGCCGCAGCGGCCCCTGCGCCCACGGCGCCTGCCGCGACCTGCCCGACGGGTGAGTCACGGAGTCCCTTGGGTGCCTTGGTCCCTTGGGTGGTGGCGTTGGGTGCCCATCACCCTTGGGGCCCTTCGCCCTTGCTCCCTTGGGTGCTGAGGTGGTGGTGCCCACTACCCTTTGGGTGCCCATTGCCCTTGAGTGCCTGTCACCCTTTGGGTACCCACCACCCTTGGGTGCCCATTGCCCTTGGGTGCCCATCATCCCTGGGTGCCCGTCACTCTTGGGCTCCCGTCACCCTTTGGGCACCCACCACCCTTGGGTGCCTGCCACACTTGGGTGCCCATCATCCTTGGTCTCTTGGGTGGTGCTGCCCACCACCCTTTGGGTGCCCGACACCCTTGGTCCCTTGGGTGGTGCTGCCCACCAGCCTTTGGGTGCCCATCAGTCTTCGGGCAAATTGCCCTTGCTCCCTTGGGTGCTGAGGTGGTGGTGCCCACTACCCTTTGGGTGCCCATTGCCCTTGAGTGCCTGTCGCCCTTTGGGTACCCACCATCCTTGGGTGCCCACCACCCTTTGGGCACCCTTCTTTCTTGGATTCCCATCACCTCTGGGTGCCCACCACCTTTTGGGCACCCACCACCCTTGGGTGCCTGTCGCCTTTTAGGTGCCTGTCACCCTTTGGGCCCCCATCATCCTTGGCTGCCTGTTGCCCCTGGGTGCCCATCATCCTTTGGGCACCTACCACCCTTGGGTTCCCGTCACCCCTGGGTGCCCCTCACCCTTTGGGCACCCATCACCCTTGGGTGCCTGTCGCCCCTGGGTGCCTGTCACCCTTTGGGCACCCACCACCCTTGGGTGCCTGTCGCCCTTTGGGTGCCCGTCACCCTTGGGTGCCCATCGCCCTTTGGGCACCCACCACCCCTGGGTACCCATCGCCCTTGGGTGCCCACCACCCTTTGAGCACCTACCACCCTTGGGTGCCCATTGCCCTTTGGGTGCCTGTTGGCCTTTGGCACCCACCACCCCTGGGTACCCATCGCCCTTGGGTGCCCACCACCCTTTGGGCACCCACCACCCTTGGGTGCCCGTCATCCCTGGGTGCCCACCACCCTTTGGGGACCCATCATCCTTGGGTGCCCACCACCCTTTGGGCACCTACCACCCTTGGATGCCCGTCGCCCTTTGGGCACCTGTTGGCCTTTGGCACCTGTCACCCTTGGGTGCCCACCACACTTTGGATGCCCACCACCCTTTGGGCACCCGTCATCCTTGGGTACCCACCACTCTTTGGGCACCCACCACCCCTGGGTACCCATCGCCCTTGGGTGCCCACCACCCTTTGAGCACCTACCACCCTTGGGTGCCCATTGCCCTTTGGGTGCCTGTTGGCTTTTGGCACCCATCACCCTTGGGTGTCCACTACCCTTTGGGCACCCACCACCCTTGGGTGCCCGTCACCCTTTGGGCACCTACCACCCTTGGATGCCCGTCGCCCTTTGGGCACCTATTGGCCTTTGGCACCTGTCACCCTTGGGTGCCCACCGCACTTTGGATGCCCACCACCCTTTGGGCACCCGTCATCCTTGGGCACCCACCACTCTTTGGGCACCCACCACCCTTGGGTGTCCGTCACCCCTGGGTGCCTGTCACCCTTTGGGCCCCCACCACCCTTGGGTGCGCATCGCCCTTGGGTGCCCACTACCCTTTGGGCACCCACCACCCTTTGGGCGCCCACCACCCTTTGGGCGCCCACCACCCTTGGGTGCCCATCCCTTGGGTGCCCGTCACCCTTGGGTGCCCGTCACCCCTGGGTGCCCACCGTCTTCTCCTCAGCTTCGTGTGCGACTGCGAGCCGGGCTGGGCCGGCCCCACGTGCGCCCGCAGCACCCATGGGTGCGAGTCGGGGCCCTGCCAGCACGGCGGCACCTGCACCCCCCACGGCGACGGCTACCGCTGCGCCTGCAAGGAGGGCTACCGGGGTACGGCCACCCCTGGGGACACCGGCGCGTCCCCGCCGCCCTGGGGACAACCTGGGCACCCTGGGGACACTGGGACGGTCACAGGGGTGTCCCCACCGCCCTGGGGACAACCTGGGCACCCTGGGGACAACCTGGGCGCCCTGGGGACACCGGGACGGTCACAGGGGTGTCTCCACTGCCCTGGGGACAACCTGGGCACCCTGGGGACACCCGGGCTGTCACGGGGGGGACCCCATTGCCCTGGGGACATCCTGGTCACCCTGGGGACACTGACACTGTCACGGGGGGGTCCTCACTGCCCTGGGGACAACCTGGGCACCCTGGGGACACCGGGACGGTCACGGGGGTGTCCCCACCACCCTGGGGACAACCTGGGCACCCTGGGGACACCCGGACTGTCACGGGGGGGACCCCATCGCCCTGGGGACAACCTGGGCACCCTGGGGACACCAGGACTGTCATGGGGGGTCTCCACTGCCCTGGGGACAACCTGGGCACCCTGGGAACACTGGGACCATCTTGGGGACACCTGGACCCCCCTGGGGACACTGGGACTGTCACAGGGGGGACCCCACTGCCCTGGGGACAACCTGGTCACCCTGGGGACACTGGGATCATCTTGGGGACAACCTGGGCACCCTGGGGACACCGGCACTGTCACGGGGGTCCCCACTGCCCTGGGGACAACCTGGGCACCCTGGGGACACCAGGACTGTCATGGGGGGTCTCCACTGCCCTGGGGACAACCTGGGCACCCTGGGAACACTGGGACCATCTTGGGGACACCTGGACCCCCCTGGGGACACTGGGACTGTCACAGGGGGGACCCCACTGCCCTGGGGACAACCTGGTCACCCTGGGGACACTGGGATCATCTTGGGGACAACCTGGGCACCCTGGGGACACCGGCACTGTCACGGGGGTCCCCACTGCCCTGGGGACAACCTGGGCACCCTGGGGACACTGGGACCATCTTGGGGACACCTGGACCCCCCTGGGGACACTGGGACTGTCACAGGGGGGACCCCACTGCCCTGGGGACAACCTGGTCAACCTGGGGACACGGGGACCATCTTGGGGACACCTGGACCCCCCTGGGGATGCCAACACTGTCACGGGGGGTTCCCACCACCCTGGGGACAACCTGGGCACCCTGGGGACACTGGGACCATCTTGGGGACACCTGGACCACCCTGGGGATGCCGGGACTGTCACGGGGGTGTCCCCACTGCCCTAGAGACAACCTGGTCACCTTGGGGACACCTGGACACCTCTGGGGACACTGGGACTGTCATGGGGTGTCCCAATCACCCTGGAGACCCTAATGGGGACACTGGGATTTTTATGGGGATACCCCAGTCACCCTGGGGACAACCTGGTCACCCTGGGGACACTGGCACCGCCTTGGGGACACTGAGACCTGCCCTGGGGACACTGGGACACTGGGACTGCCACAGCGAGTGCCACCCTGAGGGCACCAGGGCCACCATGGGGGGAGTCTCAAGCCACCCTGGGGACATTGCCATCACCACAGGGACATCCCAGCCACCCTGGGGACACCCAGACCTCTGTGGGGACCCTTAACCCTCTCTGGGGACCCGGGGGACCCTGTGCCATGGCACTGTCACCTTTGGGGACCCCATGCCCGTCTTGAGGACCACCCCCCCCAGACCTGGCATTGCCACCATGTCCCTGGTGCCACCCGTGTGCCCGTCCCCGCAGGTGCCCGCTGCGAGACGGAGGGTGACGAGTGCGTGTCGAGGCCCTGCGCCAACGGGGGCACCTGCGTGGCCGGGGCGGGCACCTTCCGCTGCCTCTGCGCCCGGCCCTTCACAGGTGGGTGACACCGGGGACACCGCGGCGGGGTGGGCACTGCCATGGGGACCTTCATAGAGGGTGGCCATGGCGTCTTGCCAGGTGCTTGGTGGCACCTAAGGATGGGTGTCAATGGCATCGTGATAGGTGCTTGGTGGCACCTAAGGATGGGTGTCCACGGCACCGTGCCAAGTGCTTGGTGGCACCTGTGGATGGGTGTCCATGGCATCGTGCCAGGTCTCTGGTGACCCATGCCCTGGTGGGTGCCCATGGCATCATGCCAGGTGCTTGGTGGCATCCATGGACGGGTGCCCATGGCATTGTGCCAGCTCTCTGGTGGCCCCATGCCCTGGTGGGTGCCCATCTCATCGTTTCGGGTGCTTGGTGGCCTCTGTGTCTTGATGGGTGCCCATGGCATCGTGACAGGTGCTTGGTGACACCTGTGAATGGGTGTCCATGGCATTGTGCCAGGTCTCTGGTGGCCCCATGCCCTGGTGGGTGTCCATGGTGTCGTGCCAGGTGCTTGGTGGCACCCATGGATGGGTGTCCATGGCTTTGTGTCAGGTCTTGGTGGTTTCTGTGCCTTGATGGGTGCCCATGGCATCGTGCCAGGGCTCTGGTGGCCCAATGCCCTGGTGGGTGCCCATGGGCATCGTGTCAGGTGCTTGGTGACACCCATGGATGGGTGCCCAGGGCATTGTGTCAGGTCTCTAGTGGCCTCTGTGCCTCGATGGGTGCCCATGGCATCATGCTAGGTGCTTGGTGGCACCTGTGGATGGGTGTCCATGGCATCGTGTCAGGTGCTTGGCGGCTTCTGTGCCTTGATGGGTGCCCGTGGCATCGTGCCAGGTCTCTGGTGGCCACTGTGTCTTGATGGGTGCCCATGGCATCCTACGAGGTCCTTGGTGGCCCCCATGCCCTGATGGGTGCCCATGGCATCGTGCCAGGTCCCTGGTGGCCAGTGCTCCCTGGTGGGTGCCCACGGCTTCCTAGCAGGTCCCTGGTGGCCCCCATGCCCTGATGGGTGCCCATGGCATCGTGCCAGGTTCCTGGTGGCCACTGCTTCCCCATGGGTGCCCATGGCATCATACCTGTGTGTCCGGTGCCCTGATGGGTGCCCATGGCATCATATCATCCCAGGTCCCTGGTGGCACTCATGGATGGGTGCCATGGCATCATGCCAGGTCCCTGGTGGCCACTGCGCCCAGTGGGTGCCCGTGGCTTCCTAGCAGGTCCCTGGTGGCCACTGTGCCCCAGTGGGTGCCCATGGCATCATACCTGGTGGCTCCAGTGCCCTGATGGGCGCCCATGGCATCATGCCAAGTCTCCAGTGACACTCATGGATGGATGCCCATGGCTTCCTAGCAGTCCCTGGTGGCCCCCATGCCCTGCTGGGTGCCCGTGGCATCATGCCAAGTCTCCGGTGACACTCATGGATGGATGCCCATGGCTTCCTAGCAGTCCCTGGTGGCCCCCATGCCCTGATGGGTGCCCATGGCAATCGTGCCAGGTCCCTGGTGGCCACTGCTTCCCCATGGGTGCCCATGACTTCCTAGCAGGTCCCTGGTGGCCCCCATGCCCTGATGGGTGCCCATGGCATCATGCCAGGTCTCTGGTGGCCCCATGCCCTGCTGGGTGCCCATGGCATCATACCAGGTGCTTGGTGGCCCCCATGCCCTGCTGGGTGCCCATGGCATCGTGCCAGGTCCCAGGTGGCCCGGGTGCCCGGGCGGGTGCCCGGGCGGGTGCCCACGGTGCCGCTGTCCCCGCAGGTCGCCCCAGTGCGAGCGGGCGCTGGTGCCCTGTGCCACCAACCCCTGCGCCAACGGGGGCCTCTGCGTGCCCAGCGCCGACGCGAGGCCTTCAGCTGCCGCTGTCCCCCCGGCTGGCAAGGTGCGGGGGGCACCCTGGGGTGGCCCTGGGTGTCAGCCTGGCCCCAAGGGCACCCTGACCCCCCCATGGGTGCTCTGACCCGCCCCATGGGACACCCTGAACCTCCATGGGACACCCTGACCCTTCAATGGGTGCTCTGACCCGCCCCCATGGGACACCCTGAATCCCCCATGGGGTGCCCTGACCCCACCATGGGACACCCTGAACCTGCATGGGACACCTTGACCCTCATGGGACACCCTGACCCCCCAACGGGTGCCCTGACCCCCAACTTGGCACCCTGACCCCCTCAATGGGTGCCTTGACCCCTCCCGGTGGATACCCTGAACCTCCATGGGACACCCTGACCCCCATGGGACACCCTGATCCCCACCATGGGTGCCCTGACCCCCACTTGGCACCCTGACCCCCTCAATGGGTGCCCTGACCCCGCCATGGGACACCTTGAACCCCCATGGGACACCCTGACCCCCCTCAATGGTGCTCTGATCCCTGCCCCCCATGGGACACCCTGACCCCCATGGGACACCCTGATCCCCCCTTAATGGGTGCTCTGATCCCTGCCCCCATGGGACACCCTGACCCCCATGGGACACCCTGATCCCACCATGGGTGCCCTGACCCCCAACTTGGCATCCTGACCCCTTCAATGGGTGCCCTGAGCCCCCCATGGGACACCCTGTGCCTCCATGGGACACCCCGACCCCCTCAATGGGTGCCCTGACCCCCCCATGGGACACCTGAACCCCCATGGGGACATCCTGACCTCCATGGACACCCTGATCCCCTTAATGGGTGCTCTGATCCCTGCCCCCATGGGACACACCTGACCCCCATGGACAACCCTGATCCCCACCATGGGTGCCCTGATGCCCCCATGGGACACTCTGACCCCCTCAATGGGTACCCTGACCCCACCATGGGACACCTTGAACCCC